>NW_024104638.1:15000-197500 GCF_003945595.2 Pipra filicauda | reverse complement strand
TACTGTACATATGAGAACTGGGATATTTTTTGCTCTGTTAAATCGGCATTTGACACTTTATGGACTCAATCCTTTCCTTGCGTGCCCTCTTACCATGTCCACTGGCTCTTTAATACATTCCCATTGCCAAAATTTTCATGCTTGTAATTACAGTGCAGGAGGCATCACACAGGGATCTCCCAGTCACTCCGCATAAGCAAAACAAAATAAATCCGGAGAAGTTCACACTTCCAGACTGCAGCTATGAAGGAACTGCAGAGGATCTGGGACTCGTTTTGGCTTGGTTTACAAAGATATGGTGCTAAAACTGACAAAACGCTGCCTGATGATGAACTCGGTTTGGAGCCGGCTGCCCGCCCGCAGGGGAGGAAGAGCTGTGAGCTGTTTGAGCATCGCCCTAGAAAAGCCATCGGAACAATCCCATAAACAATGGAGTGAGACGACCGTTGGACGCGATGATGCTCTGGGCCAGAGCCTTGAAGTCAATGGGAGGTTTGGCACAGGTTTTAATTAGGCCAGGATTTCAGCCAGTGAGCTTTGGGCTTTTAGCAGCCCATTGGGAAAGAGGCCAACCTCAGGAAGAAAGAGGTTGACCAGCAGGAAGAGGAAGCTCCCGGATTTCCCCGCAGTGGCAGCTTCCTTTCTCCTGGCGCTCGAAGAGTGACCAACCTCATGTCTGCTCAGCACAAGCGGTGGCAGGACCCAAACCACAACAAACCAACCCAGGCACCAGATTTTTTTCCTCCTCTGCACAATATCTGGAGTGAGATGTTCATAGAGGAGCCAGCGTAGGAGAGGGGTTTTGCCAAAACTGTGTGTAAATGCTCAAAACCAGAAAGCAGAAAAGTGCAAAGTCAAGCGACTCATTCGAGTGGTGGGAACTGCTATGGAAATACTCAGAAGTTACTTGTCCATGATAAAAAACAATCACCTCAGAGTCACACCTAGAGAACACTAGACACTGCAGGGTTAGTCATTCTTCCCAGGTTTAACTCCTTGTTTTTTCTCCTAGAGTTATTGCTGAGTGCTGCAGTTTGAATTTCAGGGACACAGTAGGCTCCTGAGATAATGCTGAAGTAAATGCACTTGCCTCCCCAGTGCAGCTTCTGAACAAGGGGAAACATTCTTAAATGGTGGAAGAAAAGAAATCTTTCTTAAAACACAGAGCACTAACTACATTATCAGATGCAAAAGGTACAAGAATCACTAAGTAGGTTTACAAGAACAAATTAATCAATAAGTTAAAGAGAGAAAACACACTAGGGAGATTCCTTTGGTGTTGGGACTAATTCAGTGCCTCCTATAGTCAAAAAGTTCTTTGCTCTAATTCTTGTGTGCATACACTGAAGGTTGTAGCCCTTCCTCCACTACCCATGGAGGGAGACATGGAAACAAAGGTTTATACATATTTTGGCAAACACCTTTGTCCTCAAGGTGAGGTTGCTTATACAAATAAGGAAAGATTGTCCCTGTTCATTTTTCTTTTGATATTTAAAGATTTAGGGGTATTTGTCATCATCACGACGACAGTCACCAACACCACCTAAGATTTTACAGGACTCAGGCAAAGCATTATCTTAAGTTTTAGTCATCACTAAAAGCATTCCGTCAGACCAGAGGAAGTCTGAAGAGTCAGAGAGGCCAGAATGAAATTAGAAAAATAATGTATTATAAGCAAAGTAAATTTCCATGTACTTACAGCTAACTCTACACATGGGGCATACAGTGCTTCAGCAGAGTAAGAATTATTCAAGAGCCAGTTAAAGCAATAGAGATTTGCTGCCTAAAGAGGTCCAAAAACCCTGGGAACAACTCCCATAAAAGTTTTCCAGTGGAAACTCTCATTGAGTTCATGCCTAGAACTGAAACTTTTAACCTCCATTTCCTTTAAGAACAGTCATATCCCTTCTTGTCTGAAGACCTCCAACAGTTTTGTAGGGATTAAATTAGTCTTTAGGGATATTTGCTAAGGTAATGTCACAACCACCTCTTCAGACAAGCTAAAATCAGCTCATATATTTATATATTGTAAATATATACGTTATCTATATCCATCTATAAGTGAATGTACACTTATATACATAAACTGATTCCCAGCAAATAGGTACCTGCTGCTACATTTCCCTTCAACTTGCCACTGAAAATATTCAGCACCACTGAAGCTGGAGGTCATAAGAATTTGCAAGCAAAAGGCAGAACTCAAGTCTTTTGAGCTAATCACAAGACCTAAATCCTTCCTTGTACATATGGGATAAAAACACATCAAAGAGCACATGTCAAAGGAGATGACGTAAATCATCTCCATTATTGGCATTTTATGGAACAGTGAAAACAGCCTTAAGTAAACAAGAGGCTGGCAGAAACAAGTTAATTTAATAGAGGTGTCATTTTTGAAGATGAGCACTTGTACTCTAGACAGACATATTAGGGTATTTTTCCAAGCATGAGAGGTTCACCAGTAATTACATGGTGTCCTCTGCAGATTCCACTGAATTTAAAAACTCTGGTTTTCTCCTAAGCCAGTTTTTTTGTCAGCAGTTTTAATTTCTTCAGCTGCACCAAATGCACAGAAAGAGAGTCTTTTTTTTTTTTTTTGTGAGAAATACATACTTTTCCAGTGCTCTAGTTCAAGTAAATAACACATCACTGACCTTCACAACCCTAAAACTTTAACATATCACCTGCAAGAACCACCTTCAGCAGCACCTTTTATTTGAGATAGAACAGTTCAAGTATTTTCAGCAAGACAGATTCTTGTACAAAATAAATAGGTACATAGAGCAGATGCAGATAATAAATGTTTTCAAAAATCACTCTGTAGGATTTTCAGGGAAGGTGTCTCAGGTATCTCACTACTGAAATCAGGGTATGAACCCAAGTGCTGCCCTTCAGGGTTTGCAAAGATTACCCTTAACTGCTTCAAACCTTATCTGCCCCGTCCTATTTCACAATACTGATATTGTAAGAGAAACTTACTTCTCACATTTTTAGTTTGTTTTAAGATTGTCTGAAAATTAGACTTTTTTTTTTTTTGTAGCAAACAGAAGCAGATCAAGTATTTCAATTAATCTTGGATCACTTGCACTAATACAATTTCATACCCACATATCTTGAATATTTATAGCAGATACTGAAAAGATTTAGCATGTGCAGTGATTTTCACCAGGTAACTCCACACTCTCCCTGAATACAAAGATGTAGTTTGTCACTCTTTATACAACCTGTGATTCATGTGAACAAGTTTCTCCTCTAAGATTTTAATTAAAACACAAATGCTTTTGCACACTTTAAATTGCAACACCCTGTATATGTATTTTAACTACTGAGAGAGGGTTTTTTAAATAAGATACATTCTGATGAAGTTCTGAACAAAATAAAATACATTTTTAAGAAGAACCTAAAATATCAACTCTAACAAGAAGCATGTAAAATAGAAATAAAACTTTTAAGAAGCAATAACAACAAGCATTGAGATCAAAAATAAAGACAAAGTCAGGACTAAAGCAAAATACTCTTTGCATGGCAGCTATTTCTTATGTTTTAAAGAAAAGTTCATATTCTTTGGAGAGTACTATGAGGAGTTTTTCAGAAAGGAATCCATAAAACAGGAAATTTACCGTAAAATTGAAACGGTACCTCACATGGGATCTAGTGGTTGTTTTACAGCAACTGCATGTGCTTGCTGGTTCAATGAATTAAAAAAAAAAATAATAAAAAAAGTTATGATTATGACACATAGGGGATAGAAAGGGCCTCAAAATACGAGTTATTGAGGAACAAAACAGAAGTAACACACCCCCATCGCCTTAGGAGCCTTTCATGTTAATGAGAGGTTAAAGCAGTCACTTTTGGATACTTGCATTTTTGTGTGTATATTGACACTGCAAACTGGCTACAGAAATCATCCACCAAAGGCCACATTTTGCCCTCAATTGCCCAGAGATAACTCCAGTAGAAGTCAAGGGGAGTTGTGTGCACACATCTGAGGCATAGCCGGCCCCAAAATCTATTTCTTAAGTTGCTGAAAATCTCCCTGGAACAAAACAAAAGTGATAATAGGAACAGAATATAATAAAATAACTGCGCTCTCTGGAGATCCCAAGACCACATCCTTTGTTTCTGTGAAACATTCCTTGGTAACTTTTCAGCTGTGTCACTTTTTTATTGCCCAAACTCTCCAGTATTGCCATCCTCATCATCATCTTGTTTTTATCACCGGTCTGTAATTTGTCAGGAACCTCTGCATCTTAAAAAGCAGACCCAAAGCTCCCTCCAGACCCTCTTTCAGAAAGTGAAGATAGATGGGAAGAGGAGATGTGTTTGACAAACTGACGCTTAGCAACAATTCCTAGGAAATATGGACGACTTCTTTTTCCTCACTGTTATTTACTCTTTTCCATTTTATCGAAAACTATGATTCATAATTTCTACAAACTGGGGCCAAGTGGGGTGAAAGGAACTATAAATATCCCAAAAATATATGTGCTTTCACCCTGTCACCGATGTACGTTCAGCGAGGCTCAGACTATTGGACTTCACATTTTCCCTGCACAGCCAGGAGGATGTTAGCTAAGACCTGCCAGGAATATTTGCTTATTTGAAGTTGGTTTAACAGTGCAATTCACAGCACAAATAAATAATGCTACCCTGCCTTTCGCAAGTTATCTGCTGTGCCTCTGATTTTGCAAATTCTTGATTGTATTGGGTAATACTCAATATTAACTTTTCTACACACTAAAACCAGACAAAAATCTCTGGACGCATTTTTACTAGTTATAAATCAGTTTTGTCTTTCCTTTAAACACAGGTTAGATGAAATTCATCTTCAGAAAAAAAAAAAGGAATGGTAAGAAATGGTTACATACTGGAATCAGTTTGTGTAATCTGGCTGTATTTGTGGCTTCTATTTTTCTGGGAAGAAGGTCTCAAATGGTGTCAGTGTATTTCTTCTATTCTGTAGTCCTAAGGGAAAGTTGACCTTATTTTCATTTTCCCACTGTCTGAGCCTTTGGTTTGCTGCAGAATTCCAGGAAGAACTTCCTGCAGGAGAACAATATCTGGCACCCATCGAGCTGACTAAGTGAAGGAGCAGTATACTAAAGGCTAGGTCAGCTCCAAGTAAATAAGGTAAATCACTGTTATCCTGGATACAAGACCTCTGAGGCAGGGCTGTAACACCTTTCAGGAAGCTGGGAACAGTGAGCCAAAGCTGCTGCTCTCCTAGAAACAGTAAATGGACAGAGTGTCATTCTGTCATAAATCCAGTTGCACTTTAGTGCACATCTTTATTCTATTAAAAAGAAAGCATCAGAAGTATTTCCACTGAATTTCAGGCTTGAGAGAGAGGGTTTGCTTGGATTAGTTCCCCAAAGAAGAGTTTTCATTAACATTTTTAGTGAATGTATGTACTTTTTTGTGCTACATGGGGCTGAACAAAATAACACAACCAATAAAATTAACAAAAGTTGCTAGCAAGTCCCCTCAAAGTCTAGGTACTAACATAGATGCACTTTCATAGAATCACAGAAAGACTTGGTTTGGAAGGGACCTTAAAGATCATCTTGTTCCAATCCTGTGGAAAGGGACACTTTCCACGTGACCAGGTTGCTCAGGGCTTTGTCAACAACAAAACTCTAGGTCAAGACAGCAAGTGAAAATGTCTGTGGTCTCCACCTTTAAGCAGCAAATCCACACTCAGAGTGACTTTATCTTGGTTTCTTATGAGCACTAACTTAGACAAAAAAAATATGATGGAGTTCAATCTGGCAGATGACGAGTTAATTCTACCTAGAGATCAAATTAAAGGTGGATTGGTTTTCCTGAAGCCACCAGCAGACATGAAGCATGTTTCTTATTTACTTGTCCAAGTCCAGCCACAAATGAAGTAAAGAGTAGAACAAAAAATGTAGGAGAAACTATAAGAGGGAACCAACACCTTCCCTAAATCCTACCAGTGCTGTTCTGCAAATCCACAGCAGCAAAAGCACAGAGCATGGTGGTGGGCTCCATTCTCACAACACTGGGTCAAGACAACAAACCTGTGTTCACCAACCCTCTCCCTTAATCTCCTCTTTCCCAACCTCGCTCCAAATCGCTAACCCAGATCTGAGAAACACTTCCTGATGAAACAGATGTACCAGTTCCTTTTTACCAAAGCCTTGTGCCAGGAGTGGCTCAAAACATCCACTAAAGGTATATCTTTATATAAGTGTAGCCCTGGAAATCCATGAGCTGCAAACACTGGAAGCACATCTGAAAGATTTCACTCAGTCCACTGGCCATGCTCACATAACCCTGCCAGGTAACTCCACTGGCTCCATAGGAAAGTATGGACAATAGCAACATCATCTCTATCCAGGGTGGTCTATTCACATTGCTGTTCTGGCAACTAAACTGTGTCCACAGGCACTGGATACACATGAGCCTACAGTATTCCCTGATCCTTTTGGCTCACTCCTTTATTAACTCAGTCCCTATCTGACTCGAGAGCGGGTTTTGTGCAGCAGAGCATTCCTAATAAACACCCACATCTCATTCAAAACCACTTTCAGTGTTGATGCTATTCTTGAATTCTGTGGTTAATCTGGACTCTAATTCCAATGCTTTCACAGCAGCTGAGAATCCATTGCCTTAAAGTGTAAAACCAGAAAGGATTAAATGAAATTTAAAAAACAGAGCCTCTTCTTTGAGGCAAACAGGCATATGGTTTTAAATATTTCAGAATCCTAGCTGTACCTGTGAAACAGAAGCCTAAGCAGATCCCAAGCCCGGGTGCTAGTTAACTAGACTAGTGCAAAAGCTTCAGTGCACTTAAATTAGAAGACTTTTAGGGAAGCACATTCCTTTGAGTTGACATTGGCAATCAGATTAAGACACATGGCATCGGTGGGGCAATTATCCCAAACTCAGTTTGGGGTGGCACAAGTGATCTGCAGAGAGCAGTTGCCCTTGAGATGAAGGGAGCAGCGAGGCCAAGTAGACGGATGTATAACAACCACATGTTTCTTAAGGGAAAAGGAGGCTCTGGCAGAGCTCCAGCAAGGGTACAGCAGGCAGCTGTATCTTGCTCTGAAAATGCAGCAACCACCTTCTAGGAGAGGATGAAAAAAGGCTGCTTCCCTGTGCAGAACTCCTTGCAATCCTCAAGTTGTGTCTCCGGTGCGACTTTACACCAATGTTTTATTATTCTCACCAGGGAGGAGCATGTTTCTGTAAATGCATTAGAAGTGTAAATATATTAATGCAATACTTTCTCCCAATTAAATAATTTATATACTCCCTTTATAACTGAAGCATGAAAGAATGTGTGGCTTTCTGCTAATATTTGAAATGGCAGTGGTTCAAGTTGTGCCACTTCAGGGAGCTGACAAGTTGTAGGTAAAACAGGAGTGTACAGTCAGCAGCAGTCATGTTATCCAGAATCCCTGCATTATGTTGTACTATTACATGTACCAATGGCTATATCACACCAGTGAAAACTAACATTTAAAACACATACTAAATTTTTAGTGCTTCCCCCTAAGTGTGAAATAGGAAAAAAAAAAAAAAAGAGATATTCCATAGTGAAATACTAAAAATGTATTTTTTCCCTCCATCTTTTCTGAGAACCTGCAGATCAGACATCTACAACAGTTCTCCCCAGGCAGGAAAAATCATTTCCTGTCTCTTTTCCCATGAATTTTGCTGCAATTTGCAGGACTTTGTGGGAAATTTGCCACAATTTGTGGGACGCTTCAGTGCTCTGTGGGAGTTTGCAGTGCACCTCTGCAGCCTGAAGACCTCACTGAGATATAGATTTTATATGGTGTGATTTAAACACGGAACTTCACTTGAGGATAGAGAATGGCCTTGTTTAATCCAGATCACTGGGAACAACGTATTTACTGCACACTCACAGAGGTTTAAAATCACCTGGACTATCAGGAGCCCCATTCATGAGCTTTGGGAGAAAATTATGGCTCAAACAGGAAAAAAGCTGAAGGGAGGAAAAAAAAATCCAAAACAAATACTACATATATTTTTGAGGAAAGAGTTAATACTTTGACCTCACATTTTTCCTGCCTTTCACAAAAAAATCAGCTACTCTCCATCTCCCATGTAGCTGACGAGCAAATATTGTGACTTTTCGGCTCCATGTGATTTCTGAACTGCACAGGAAAAAGAAGTGACCATTTCTGCCAGAGTTGGCATTCTAAGGTAATCTCAAAAAAAAAAAAAAAATCAAAAATAAATTAAATAAAGGAAGGATAGGGAAGAGAGAAATGATGATATGACAGCAAATAAACCCCGGTAAGTAATGTGGTGGACATGGAGAGTATTAATTCACCAGGTATTTGTATGCATAAGCACTCATAAGTGCAAGTGCTCGGTGAACAGAAGATAAAGGGAAAGGACAGTGACTGAACTGAGGAGTGACAGGGAATGACCCTTCAGGAACACCTTTATTTCTGAACTTCACTACTCCTAACATCTCTTTAGGTAAATATTTGCTTAGGTCAAATGTACCGATATCATTGTGTAAAACAGGACTTTTTAACTAAGGTTTTTCAAAGCCTTAAAGTATATTTGGCTTCCTGGAATGATGTTGGCATTTCATTTTCAGAAAGCAGAACGTTATCATCCCCTTGGTGCCTCTATTTCAAAGTATCATGAGAAAAGTAGAAATGCCCAGTGTTTTCCAGCATATATCAAGAATTTTGTCAGTCAGAAACCACTAAACTTCCCCTTTAGTAATGAGGTACAGCTCTTTTGTGATACACCAACATTCTTTCATGTTATGGCAACAATTGGAATGTGACTAAGAAGGAATCTGATTATAAACAGATTTTAGTATTGTTTTGTTCCTTCACTTTTGGGCTGATTTCTCTTATTCCAAAATGAGGGACAATAAAAAAAAAATAGAGAGACTGTTTCATGTTGCAGATTTTAAAGAAGAATGCTCTCTCTATAAAATAGATGGATCTCTGTTTTCCAGGCACCATGTGATGAGAAAGTGGAGCCCTTCACCTCTGTTTGAGGTAGAGGGTGTGATGAGCTCTAAGAACTGTTGCTGTTTGGAAAGGCAATTCTAACCACTGCCAATGGACCATACTGGAACCAAGGGGTTGCCACAGATAGGTCAGAAATACAGTTTACAGACCTTCATAACATTTGTTTTATGTAAATTATTCATCTCAAATTTATCATCTTCCAAATAAGTTTGAAAACATGCAAAGTTCTATGACTTTTATCTGATGAGCACCCTGGCAATGATGGCTCCACTACTTCAGGGAAAGCTCCCGCTGTCTTAAAAAGCTACATGAGGCCTACACTTCATATGAACTTTTGAGCTTGTTTTTTATTATTATTATTTTATTTTACCACTGCTTTGCAGAGTACTCTTACATTGCATCATTTTTTTCTTCCCATCTACAGCAAAAGCCACTGATCTGCTACTTAACAAGACACACAGTTAATAATTCATGTGCTCACGTTAAACCAGGTAATGCCATAAAATGGTGGAACCTGCTTTTTAGTTAATTTTTAAATAGCCCTGCTGAATGCTGAGGGGACTGCGAGCACCTCAACAGTATGTAATATTAACACATAAAAAGCTACATTTATATAACATTTATGCGACAAATCAACAAAAGCACAAAAATTCAAGAGGCAAATGCTCCATCCACGGCTTGTTCAGAGTTTTTGCTCCAACACACTCATACACAGAGGAGCCAGACAGAGATGTGAAGCCCACGAGGCACAGCAGAGCAAGGCAGGGCACAACCAGCTTTCCCTCTGCTTCCTCTGCACTTATAGGCTTGGGCAAGGCACTTGTAAGACAACAAATTTTGTTTCATTATTTTTTTTAAAAGAAAAAAATACTAAAAAGAAACAAAACAGGAAAAGCTTAGAACATTCCTCAGGGAACACCCAGAAACATGGCTGTTGGTGTTGTGTGGGCAGAGAGCGATGGAGCAGATCCTTGTGCACCATAGGGCCTTCAAATGTACAACTTCATAGAATCACAGGTTGGGAATGGAAGGGTCCATCTCATTCCAACCCCCTGCCATGGGCAGGGACACCTTCCACTAGCCCAGGTTGCCCCAAGCCCTGTCCAACCTGGCCTTGGACACTTCCAGGGATGAGGTAGCTGTAGCTTCTCTGGGCAACCTGTGCCAGGGCCTCCCCACCCTCACAGAGAATAGTTTCTTTCTAATATCTAATTAAAACCTGTTATCTTTCAGTGTAAAGCCATTCCCTCTTGTCCTGTTGCTCTAGATCCTTGGAAATAATCTCACTCCAGCTTTCTCACAGGCTCCCTTCAGGCACTGGAAGGCCACAATTAGGTCACACTGAAGTCTTCCCTTCCCTCCTAACCTGAGCAATCCCAATTCTCTCAGCCTTTTCATCATAGCAGAGGCTAGTTCCAACCAGCCAAATATCATCTAGTCCCAACACAACAGGCAATGGATGTGCTTTCTACAAAGTGGATCTTAACACTCCCTAGGAAGTTAATCCAATAGTCAGTGTTTCTTGACTTGGATTTGTCATTTTCCTGTATAAATACAATTTTTCAAACACTACACCTTCCTTGGACCAATATGTTTAGTTTATTTAAATACAAAAATATTTGCTAATTTCATTCAAAGATGCATTTGAGCTTCTTTTCCTGTATTTCCTGAGTACTTTAACCTGTAAATTCAGTGGTTTGCTTTAAGTGTGTATTCAACATATCCTTAGCCCAGGCTATTACAGGTGCTTCTATCCAGGCACCTTCTCCAGCCACTCAAACAGAAGACAACAACATGCTGCCCATCACCATGCCATGATTTCCCCCCCCCTCACATTAGGAAGCAGGATCTGGCAAAAGCCTCACTCAGGAGGACTTTCAAGGGAAATTTCAGTGTCTTGCCTCCATACAGACCGTGAGCACACACTTGCAAGAGTGGAGTTGCTGCTCCCCACTTTCATCAGAAAATGCGCATTCATCATGCAGAGACTGGTCCAAAATGGCTCCAATGACCGAATTTATTCACTTTCCTGATTCCCTTCACTTGGGGAACTCACATCACCGCACTTGATCTGCAACCGAGACCAACTCGAAACAGAGCTCAACTTGGAAAACAAAACCAATTGTCACAGATCTTTGGAGCCCTCTTAATAACAACTGACAGCTTTCTCCCCAGTGGAAAAAAATTGCCATTTTCATATAATTACTTTCCATTTTTCAAATTCAAAAAAGATGCATATTTTGAAGAAGAAAACCTGCTTTAAGATGCCTGCACAACTCTACCTACGAGGCGCCACCATAATAAACTGTCATTCAAAGGACAGCAAATTTACATAGCCCACTAATGCATGGTAATACATGTAATATAACTCAGCAAAAGGCTGAATGAGATGAAGTGATTTCCTCGGCTTGGGACCGCCCAGATGAGGGTGTTATTATCACACAAATTAGTATGACTTGAATGTCTCCCTTTAAACGTATTAGGATAACAATAAAGACAGTTCACCCTCATGTGACCTGCTTCTTCCATAACATTTAACACAGTCAAATTAAAAGTGCAAATCTGTTACCACTGCAAATAAAAAATAACGTACCTCGTACTATTTTAGGACTCTCTCTTTTTGTTTGGAGAAAAAAAAAGTGATGGTCAAGTAACACGTCCTGTCAACTGGAAAAGAGATCAAGTTCTTTGAACAGGTAAAAAAATTAATTAGAAGTTCAAGTTATGTCAACTTGAAATAAAACCCACCTAATTAAGGATTTGTGGTGTCCATATATCATCGTTCACTTCATGCTGCAACAATTTGTCACTTTTCTGTGTTTTCTGCAATTTCTCATACACTTTGTAAATTAAATGGGAATACAGGGGACAAGTTGAGATCTCACTGTTTTTTGACAATATCCATTAAAGATGATTTGTGCATTAAAACTCCCTCTGTATCTTTTCTGTGCAATATCTAGTTTAAAGTACACGTTATTCACAGCATAACCTGCTTGAAGAGTTTGTGTCCTGTACCAGTGATTGTCATGACTGTACTCACAAGGTGGGAAGAAAAGGGTCAACAACTCCCTTCAACAGCAATTAAAAAAAAAAAAAAAATACCAAAGTTTGCAGCCAATAATTTTGAGGTTAACAAAATAATCAGTTCCTAGAGATCAACAAAAGAACACTGTGCAGAGCCAGGTTCTTAACTTGGATGAATTCATATTGCCTCAAACACAAGCAGAGTTTGACCAAATAAAGCAATGGCAAGCGTGGCCCATGACAGGGAACAATGTGGGACAAAAATGAGTTTATAAGGGATAAAGGGTTTAACTTGTAAGAATGACTTTTATCTCTGAGCTACTGCTTGCCAGAGGTGAGGAAGAAAGAACAGTATTCTGTTCTGTTAGTCCATGTTTCAGGTAGGAAATAAAATCTAGGCACTTGGTACCATGAAAGATGTCCTAACACCTTCTTCCAGAAGGACATAAGAGTCCTGTTATGTCAAACCCAATAAGCAGTGGAAAAGTACAAGAGAGTTGTTATGACTGTTAAATTTTCTTGATATTAGTGAACACTGTAAACAACTTCTACAAACAAGCAATTTGTTGCTTTGAAATGTTGAAATAGCGACAGAGCATAAATTAAACAACCTTCTCTTCAACTGGTTCTTTTACCTACTAATACCATATAACAACACTGATGTTAAAATATATTTTTAGTGGAAATCATACATGAGAGATGCTGTAGAATACAGCAGATGAATGCACTACTTTATCCTACCATGGCTTCCCCTGCTCCCCTTCACATACACAAATCCCCCTCCCCCCCATGCACATATCATCCCCTGACCTTTCTTAGCCCTTAAAAGCAGCATAAGAGGCTGCAGCACCAGAGCAGATGAACTCCAAGTCTACACAACTTGGTTCAGCTTTTACTCCCAAAATTAAACCAAAACTGGAATGGAAGTACACTCCACTCGAAACACTGGCTCGGCTCCAGAACCCATGATTTGTCAACCGCAAATCAGAACTTTCTGAAACCAAAAGTACACCGGACTTTTTAACATAAAGCAAGTTGCCTTGCTGCCCGTGTCTGGCTTTATGTTCCTGACTTCACACATCTAGCAAGAGATTTTCAAAGTACAAAGGGCAGTCAAGTGCTCAACACCATTGATCTGCAGCAGAAATAGGCCACCTAGCTAAACCTCTCGCATTTAAATATCCCTTGCCTAAACCTGAAAACGAGGACTACTGTTCCCCCTTTCTCATCATAAGCTTCTTATCCCAAAGGAGAAACATCAAAAGAGAAAGACCTTAAAACATTAAACAAACACAAACTGTTAGACTTGTTTTGTTTTTTTTTGTAATAAGAAAAAAAGAAAATTTAAGACAAAGCCAAGTATTTCACCAACCAAGGAAAATAGGATGGTGTTAAGCTCTAGGTCAGGATGTTAATGGTGTTAGAACAAGTCCTAGGGCTAAGGTTAATGATGGTATCTTCCATCATAATCCTAAATGTAAAATACTTGCTATTATTAGAATCTTTTATTCCTAATCCTGTTAAATTTCTAGTCTCACAGTGACTTGAAGAGTCAGAGAAGTAGAGCACAGGTCAAACAACTCCTCTGTGTTAGAATTTTTTAATTCAAATGGAGGTTGTTCTTTTCTGTGAGTGTGTAAGTTAATTTTCATTTACTCAACTTTTTTCCCTTCCCCTTTAATCAAAACTAAAATATTTGCCAAGAATGGGAAGTCAATGGAAATTAAAAAAGCTGAGATTTTACCTCTGTGACTGTAGCCTTGGGTGAAAAATCAGGGATTATTTGAGGGGCAGGAAAAGGAGGGCAAGGGCCACTCAGCAAGCCCTCACCACACTGAAGTCACAGTGCTCATTGGCTGTGTTAGTCCCTGGCTCAGACTCAGCATGCTCTAGTTTCTAGAAATATCTACTGCATCTTCAACAAAAAAGGCTTCTGCAGAGCAACCTGCCATGCAATATACATCCAGTTAAGACCAGAGTCAAGAGTGATAAAGACATCTGGGCACTACTGAACCCCTCTGGTCTCCCATCCCCTCCAGCCCTGTGGTGCTGGATGTCAGCAGGGATGTTTGTAACAGGAAAAACACAGAATCAAGGCCAGGCCTTCACTTTCCAAAACTGCTACCAGTTCACACCAAGGCTGACCACAGGCAGGCAGCATCCAGGCCCCTCAGGTCAGCATCCCAACTAGCCACATCCCTGGCACCTAGCAACTGATTTTTCCTCCAAAGTCTGGACCATATCCTCCAGGATCACCCCTCTCACAACATAAACATCTTCAGAAATGCTGCCATTAGCAATTCCAAAGGAAAAGGTAGCTGTCCTGAAGCACTTCCCCATCACCATCCCAGCACCAAAGACTCAGCTCTGGTGTAAATATGCCTATAAGTGATACAAAAGCTTTACACAAAGACCTCAGGTCCAAACATTAAGAAATGTTTAAATATATCTTTCCAAGCATTCAATCAAATTTTATATTTACAGCTTCAAACACTATTTTAAGCATAGTTTAGATGGCATTTTTACTTTGAAAGAATAAGCTTATGTTCCTTCTAGGTAATAGCGTAGTCAGTCCCCTCTCCTTGATCTCAGTTGAATTATTGCCCAGAGAAGCTGTGGCAGCCCCATCCCTGCAAGTGTCCAAGGCCATGTTGGAGAGGCTTGGAGCAACCTGGTCTAGTGGAAGGTGTCCCTGCCCATGGCAGGGGGTGGAACAAAGTGATCTTTAAGGTCCTTCCAACCCAAACCACCCTATGGTTTTAGGATTCTATGAATTCAGTAATAGTTCTCAAGAAAAGCCCTTTTTCTATATTTCTGATTTTATTTGTTACTCAAAAATATTTTCTTCTCAATTCCTTAAGCGACGTAAAACATTTAGAAGGAATCACTAAGACACACACCAGAATCATGCCAGTGAAATTAGCGGCAGATGGGCATTTGCACCCCCAAATTGGGTAATTACATGGCCAAATACCCATTTGCACGTGTTATTACCTAATTTATGCACACCTGGATGGAACCCGTGTTCCTCGTGGGTTGTGGGCACAAGTTCTGTGTGGGTCTCCAGCTTGAGGTTTCCATGGATTTCACAGCAGATGTGTTGGGAAGGTGAAGCCATAAGCATCTGTATGTGAACCTTTGATCTCTTATAAAAAGCCACGGAGGGAAATTGCAACCAAACTGCAGTGATTCCTGCTACCATTACAGAGTGTAAAATATTCTACTAAAAGGCTGCCTCTTGCAACATAATGTATTTTAAAATTATCAAAGATGTTTTACTTTAAGAAAACCAGTTTGGAAAAATATGAAACCGCTTCAGTGATTTTAAAAGTAATATGCTATACATTGCTATAGTCCAGAACCAAGATCAGTTCCAAATTAAAGCACCTATAAAACATCTGTAGTGCTCTGATAATTTTAAATCACTTTACACCGCTGAAGTCCAGATTCCCTATCACTTTCAAGCTGAAACACTTATGATAAATTTGAAGAGCTCTAATAATTTTAAATCATTGTGTATTGCACATGCTCAGAACCTTGATCACTTCCAAATTCAAGGGCATATAAAAATTTGAAGAGCTTCAATTATTTTAAATCACCATGTGCAGTGTATAGAGTGATTTAAAATTGTTGTAGTGCTTCACATTTTTTTAAGCACTTCAGTTTGGAAGCGAGTCAAGAAGCATTCCAGCCTCGCAGCTTAAGACACACTGGACTGGTTTTAAAATGTAGCACTGCTCAGAACTGGAAATAAAACAAAAAACTTTTTATTTCATTCCTTTTTTTTTTTTTTCCAGGGGGTGGTAAAGGCAGGGCAACTGAAATAATTAGCGTGTCCTTTAAGAAGAATTGGGAGAAATATCAGGGGATTTTGCATCAGAAAAAAGAGGCAAGACATTAAAAAGACAGTCTGAAAAATTTCTTGAAACACTGGATTATGATTTTTCTCAAGTTTCAGCAGGACTGTACAGAGTTAAACATGGAAAACTCTAGTTTCTCCATCCTCAAGTCTGCTAATAACATCCTTTTAACCAATCAGTTTTTCATCCTTAGTCCGAGATCCTCTGGCCTTGACTGTTGCTCTGAGGATTAGTAATCTCTAAATTTTTTTGACTCTACTGGAATTCAGTTAGTCCTGCCCTATTTAATATTCACCTCCATGCAAGAACTGTTTGATGCTTTATCGTGATGGACCTTGGGAACATGAAAACTACCCTCCAGCAGGTAGGAATGCCTAAACTGCTAGGAACTTGGTCTAAACTGTACTAACTAGTACCTGGAAATAGTACTAGTTAGTTCTTAACTAGTGCCTAGAAACTATAGAAATATAAATTAAGTACCAGTATGGACAGCACTTCAGATCCCCAAGCCTAGTGGGAGATCCCTGATGACGGACCCAGGCAGTGATGCTGAGGCACCCCCAACACTGCTGCCCTCCCATCCTGAGCTCTTCCCATCTATTTTTAACCATCCCACTTCTTTCTGGATAAAACTTGACTTGGTGGAGGGGAGGAGAGAGGTTATTTGTTTAACTTTGTGGTCGTCTCTGTTGCCTGTAGGTCTGCGCGCGGAGCCGGCCGGGCAGTGCCCGGGAATCGGGGCGTTCTCCATAATTCTGCTTCAGTGAAAACATACTGTCCTGCAGTTAGCAGGAAAAAGGGAAAAAGAGCCTGAAGGCGCTGGAATAATTAAGCGAATGCAGTGACAGCTGTGGCAGGTCCTGGGCAGGACTGGCTCCACTGAGCTGAATTAATGGCATCAACAGCCCAGCATCTCCATTAACATTTGATCATTAATTATTACCCTCTGACAGTAAGATCTGAAACCTTCTTATGAGTGGTCTGTTATTAATCTACCTTACCTGCCCTGAAAATCAGGCAGCTCCCCACCTAAACAGAGCAGCTCTGCTCCGCTTTGTTTTTATCTCCTTTAAAAAGAAAACAGCAATCACTTTTGGGATCAGGTTAGTGAATAATACCCATAGAACTACTTTTAAATTAATTAGGTGCATTCTTAAAGCATCAGCAACATTCCTGGCGTGTTCTTGTGTTGACTTAAACATAATGGTTACCTCGTATACGTTCCTGGCTGCCTGCACTTCACATCCTCAGAGGGAAGAGCCACGAGTGCTGCTCTTGAGCTGCCTGTCAGAACCAAATGAAGGGCTCAAAATGAGGGGTTTGAGTTGTTGTGCTTGTTGGGTTGTGAGGGTTTTTTTTAAAGCTCTGCACAGCTGAGAACATCAGCTTCCCAAGCAGCACAGCGACCGATTTATCAAACCCAACTCACATATCTGCTGTCATCACAAGGCCTGTTGCAGAAGCTAAACAAAACCTGCACCTTTAGACCAAAAAGGCAAATAAGTGTAAAAAAAACCCCAACCTAGGCTTTTTTAAAAGTGGAAAACAATAGCGACACCCTAATTATATCACTGAATTTGCATTTAGTAACCTTTGCACAGCCATTTGTGCCTCTGTCTTGCTAAAGGGGAGTTATAGAACATTAGGGGGGGGTATTTTTTTTTTTAAATCAACATAACTTACTAGTCCTATGAATACCAGCCAGGGAAAGGAGAAGTGGTGGAATAAAACAAATCTAAGCTGCTGTAAATCAGAAGTGAACATTTCCCCGCCCTAGAGAACCAGGCTTGCTTTCAGCATCACAAGGTCCATGGACCTTCCCCCTCCACCATCCACACGCCTCACCCCCCCCCCCCTCTCCTTGCAGAAGGACTTCCAAGTGCTGAATAGAAACCAAATCAGATTAGTTGCCTGTTTGACCTCTTCTCAAAGCACAGGGCTGCAGAAGGTGCCCGGGCCAGGTCTCTTGCAGCACAGTGGTTTTGCTGATAAGAGAGAGGCAAACAGACTTGAGCAACCAGGACCTCGGGAGGGACAGAGGGAGGAGGAGGGAGAGAAAGAAAGAGGAAGAGTGTACAGGTGGCCAAAAGCCACACAGCCTGCTGCCCTCATGTGCCTGAGCTGCCTGCCACAGACAAGAAGACAAAGGGGCCAAACTGGAGGTTGGAAAGGGATTGGGTTGTTCCCTGGCACGTT
The DNA here is from genome assembly GCF_003945595.2 of Pipra filicauda. Lineage (NCBI taxonomy): Eukaryota > Metazoa > Chordata > Aves > Passeriformes > Pipridae > Pipra > Pipra filicauda. Next base: position 179,430 of record NW_024104638.1, on the reverse strand, counting down.
GGAGCACAGTCCCCAGGGCATCACAGGAGACTCGCAGCCAGACAAGGGAATAAGTCATCCTACAAGCATGGTGCCCTTGGGAGAAACTTCTTTTGCAAGATACACTCAGGACAAAAAAGCCATAATAATTAAAAATATTCTTTGCATTTTTCTTCATCCTCCCCCTAAAAGGAGGGGAAAAAAAAAAAAAAGATTTCAAGAAAAAAGTTTTCTACATATTAAGATACCATCTCCTGCTCAGAGGCAGAGCTGCTCAGACTGTCTCAGAGCTAACATAATGGGATATGTATTTTCAAAGGGGGCTGTGTTTCAGACCAGATGGTTTCTGTCTTCTCGTAGAGAAACAGAGACTACACAGTCGCAGCAGTGTTCGGCACCGAGGCAATGGCACCCACGTTTTGGGGACAGACAAAAGGATGATTCGTGAGAATCTCAGTATAACTCAGAAAAAAATTGTTTCAATCCTCCAGTGTCACAGTTTGCTGCGAAACTGGGTATCGTGTATCATCACCAGTGATCACGCAAGCCTTATTCTGGTTTCACAAATACACCTATTAAAAGAACAGTGTGACAGTTTGCCCAGATTAGCCAGATAACGGGCAGCGACTCTCCCACAGCCCTGAATTTTCAGGAATTGCCAGTATTTCACTATTAAACAGTATCTTTCCATAAAGGATTTCAAAGGGTTTAAAATATCCTTCCAGAAAAAGAACAGAGTTGCTCCTTTTTATAGCCTGGGAAATGTGTACCTGAAAAATAAGGGCTAGGTTTCCCTTTATTGTGGATATCTGGCCCTAGATATTTGCAACCTAATTTTCAAAAATTATTAATTCCTTTCTGCCCTTGGTTTCTGCTGGAAATGTAGCACATACAGCACTGCACATTTTGAAGATGTTGTGAATATACCTCACTCAGGTAATATATATTAATATAGAATAATATATATTTTACCTGAATATCCCTTATTTAAGCAGGAGTGCTCCACTCACATGGAATTAAGTGGACGAGCTAGTTCCAAAGCAAGAAACAGCAACAAGGAAGCAAAAGTCTCAGTTACTGCATGCATGAAAAGTCAATGTTTTTGCACTGACCTTTCACTTCCAAAGGTGAGGCTGGAATGGATTTCTGTAACCCTACAGGGAGTTTCACTGCTTTCAAACCTTACAGGTATTTGGGAGGTTATTAAAGAAAACACCCACACCACAAGATGAGAGGTTTCACAGAAAACTTGGGATAATTAAAATGCTGAGCAAGTTTTGCCCTCTGCTTTTCTAGTAAAGTGTTTTAATGAAGGGAGGACTATTTCACTAATAAAAAACTCCATGTACAGTTATTCTACATATTTACATAGAGCTCAAAATATTTTAGTAGTTTGACTTTTCCATTACCAGTCAAAACCACTTCTTTTCTTGTTGTCTTCGTATAGTAAAAATTATAGATTAAGCATTTTCTAAATTGAGTGAACAGATGCATTCTTTGAAAAACAGGTCAAACATCCACCCCTTCCAAAACACTCTAACATCATGAAAGCATCACACAGAGCATCTTAAAATGAAATACATTCACAAGTTCAAACAAATTTGGATTCAGAAATATGCTTAATTACCCTGAAATCACCTGATTAGATGAGATCCAGTGCTCATTTTCCACAGACACTGACAACATTCATTTTTTTGACTCTCCTCCAGAATAAATTTGTGTCCTAGTGTTACCCATGCTGATGGGGATACGTGTGAGAGAGACACCTTGATTAAAACAAAACGTTTAACATCCCCCCCCATACCCTGGTGATAATCAAAGCAAGCTGAATAAAACAGAAAAAACTCCCACATCACCTGGAATTTGGGCAACAAAACAAGTTTGGGAATGTGGTTCCCAAGCAAATGACCAGTCAGAACAACTTTATAAAGATTTCTCCAAGAAATTTCAATGTGCAACTTTACTCAGAGCAGGGTTCAGATGACATGCAAAACTCCACGTACACGTGGCCAAATTTTCACAAATATTCCATAGATTATCTATTGCCCCATCTAATCCTTCCTTTTCAGCTGTTCTTGATCCATAATGCTGCAGTATAATTAATGCCACATATGAACTTGATATGCTTAATTGTTATGAATACCAGAGATTTAACTATCAGAATATTATTTGCATTGGGTTCGTTTTGTTTTGGTTTTTTTTTACTGGCTTTACAAAGAGTTGTTCTGTGTTGGTTTGGATTGGTATTAAAACAAAAGGATCAGGTTAACTTCTAATTGCACTGAAGTTAGAGATCTAAAATTCATGCAGAGAAAAAACTAATGAATAGCTTGAACCTATTTCAAATATTTGTTGCGTTTAGAGTGAACTGGGTACTTCCTGAAAGTAAGCAAGTTGAATAGTTAGCAAGTCCCTAACCAAGCCAATAAATTCCCATTTATTTCTCTAGAACACAATATTTCCCAAATAGTTTGAAGAGTAAAACTATGCAATACACAATTTTAAAACCTTGACTGTAAGCAAAGTAGGGGAAAAAAGAAATAAAAACAAGGACATAGCTTCACAGAAGTTCTCTAGTATGGAGAGCCTTCAAACACATTCCTGTTTCTAAAGAGCATCTCATTGCATTAAAAAAAAAAAAAATTCTTAATCATGTTAAAGATTTGGCAAAAAAACAGACAGATGGAAAGTAGGTCTCCAGTTTCCGTGTGCTACTGGATAAATATAGCAGAGTTTTTACATAGTTCATACATAACAGACAACATTCCGCTCCCTTTGGATCACCTGTGAAAGCAAGTAGGCAGCACCTGAGGGTCAGGTCCTGCTCTGAGATTCCTCAGAACAACAAGGATGAAATTCTGGCCCCAGCAAAATTTGGATCAGTTACGAAAGGATGTCATATCCTAGACTTTTCTCTCTGGTTTTTTTTTTTTTCTTCTGTGCCTGCTGCTTAAGTTATAATTTTTGGAGCTATAGCTGTGCTGCAAAATCATCATGATGTTCATCAACAAGCGTGTGTTTTATTCAAGAGGCCCAGATAACTGGTTTTTAGGATAGCCTACATCTCACGCTGTGAGAATGTGCCAGCCAGCAACAAGCCAAGCCTTAAGCCAAGTTTTAATCGTAGAAGAAAAACTTGATCCTTAACAATAAACCATCAAGAACATGTTTTCTATACACCATGCATTGTGCCAGCCAGTAGCCCTCGACACTTTGATGCCAACCAAATGAAGTACAGATTAAACAGCCCAAGTTTCCTCTGCCATTGAAAGCAAACAATGACAATGAACTCTAATCACTGTGCTGTGTGTGCTGAATGGTGTCATGGGAGGACAGCAAGGCACGGGGTAACACATAGACTCGAGTTTGCAGTGACCCATTGTTCTGTTGGCTTACACACTTTCCTACTCTGGTCCACTTGGTATCAAGGCCATGTAGGAGCACCCTAAGAAGAGATCTGTGAGGACAGATCTGTGAGGACAGAGAGCAGGATGAAACCTGTCGCCTTCAGCCTTGTCTGGACAGACAACATTCCCTGAAAACTGCAGGAAGTGTTAACTACTTCCCTGTAAACACTGAATCACTTATGATTCTGCGTTAGGACAATAAAAATGATACCAGAAGTTGCCACAACCTGACAAACTTCATCGCTTCTGAGAAGACAAGATCATGTTTGACTTTAGCTGGTAACTGCACTGGTAAGTTCCATAGAAAACTCATGGACTGAGTATTTCCCAATCTCTAGACTATGGCACACTGCCCAGATTCATTCCCTGATCTGACTTGGTTTTGAACTGCTGACTCATAGCCAGAGGTGCACCCTCCACAATCAGTGGAATCTCCCAAATCAATAAGATGGCTGTACAACAGCAGAAACCACATTTCCAGCAGCTGTATCCCTGAAACCAAGAGCTGTTTTAGCCCTTAGCCACCTATGCTCACTAAAGCCTGTATGTTAAGCTTCCAATTACTCAATTTTTCTTGACAAAGGAGCTTTCAGAAATGGGCCAAATCCATCTGTGCACTATTAGTGCGGGTGCAATTACAGCAAGAACCACCTCTGTCCTCCTTCCTCTTAACAATAAGATTAGTAGAACTATAGAGGCTGTCAAGATCCACTTTGTAACCATCTAATTTTCCTCGGCTTTTCTTAGTCAGATGCTGGAAGTTGGCAAACAGCTGGTCGTAACTCCAGAAAAACACATCCTGGAGATTTCTGAAAACTGTATTTCTCTCAGATTACACACAAGACAGTAAGACACTGCATCCTGAATCTCCAGCCACCCAAAGTGACCAGTTCTCATATCAATGGGCAGCAATGTTACACAATTCCATTTGCAACACCCATGTCACTGCGCATAAATTCCTGACTTTCTGCTCCTTTGTCAAGTTTTTCCTTCATTTATTATTTAATAAACTCCTTATAGGAGCTCTAATTGTAAACATTTGTTAAAGATATCAAACCTAGAAATGTGCTAGAATGTTTCCCACCTCAAGCTTTAATGAGTTTACAATACCTTCAGCCCATATGCTTCAAAAACGTTATCCTCAATTATGTAACAGGAGGTGCACTGCTGATATCTGTTAACAGCTAGAACAGCTGTGGTTTTCTGCTTTTTTGCACTGCTCAGGAGAAGCAGCAAGTTCAGCTTCCTTTTTTTTTTTAATTTGGTTGCAAAACCTCTGGGCCGAACAGGTGTGTGCAATCACGAACCACAGCGATGAGCCCAAACTGCTGCTTTTCTAAAAATTCCACCAGTCAGTGACACACACTGGTCAAGGTTGCACAACCTTGTTTTCCACAGGCTGTTTCTGATGATTCACTGCCCTCACGGAGGTGAGTTTCAATTATCGTTAATACACTTTTTTTTTCTCTGGTACTGTACTAAGAACTTCCTCATTTTCATTTCTTCTCCTCAACCCCCCAGCTCTCCTAAATGGAGTCTCCTTGTTAATCAGAAAACTTACTATGAACATTAAAGAGACAAATCTCCCTACATATGCCCAGAGCACAACTATAACAGCAGACAATTCCCTATACAACTTTCATCCTCGTTGGTCTCTGTGAAAGTGCTCTTCATTCCTTCATCTCTAATTAGTAATTAACAGCTAAACTTGTGATGTTGTGGGACTGTTTTGCAAGGGGTACTCGTCCAGAGCTACCAAACTAATTTCACATATAGGTGAGCTTATACATCTACTGAAATCGAAAGAAAGAATGTGATGTGAACTTGATTCCCTCACAGTTCCTGTAATTCCCCAATCCCTAATTTTTTTATCATTTGAGGTCTTCTGACTTCATCTTAAGAAAGGAAGAGTTGTGAAAAAAGCACCAGGAAATGCTTAAACTTAGAGAGCCAAATTTTACTACTTTAATTGTCAATGTAATCCCTGTTTCCTCTCCCTAGGTCTCCATCTCCACCTAAGTGTCAGCACACTACTGTAAAGTAAGCGGACATGTGTGGAAAAAACTGGGTCTTCAGGAGGTCAGACAACACCAAGAGCTGCAATTGTGAAAGCTGACATCAGACAGATCTCACTTTTATGTCTTCACCGATTCTGTCTGCAAATACATCAGACACTTTGTTTTATAAAAGGTCATAACAGCTGCTTCCAACTGGAGAGACAGGAGCTGGTGCCTCGAGTGCTGCTGTCTCTGCTCGACGTGCACAAAGCACCCTGTGTTGGTTCCTGCAAATATTTAAATAAAGCATCACCTGGAGCAGAAGTAGGTTTTCCTTCCTCACAGAAGATGTGCTTTCATAGGGTTTTCCAAACCCACAAGTTTACAGGCACGTCCTTCCCTATGGAGCAGCCACGCCAGAAAGAGGGAAGGGCTTGAACCTCCCTCCACTCCTCCATCTGCTTCCCTTCACCCCACTCAAGGTTTCCGAGAAGCCCTGCCCGGCTGACATGATGGAGGGAGGCAGGGGAAGCTCTGCTTTGTGTTGCCTGCTGTGCTTGAGCAATTTTGGAGTTCTCAGAAGCACTTACAGTTTATATCAACACACACTTCGTATCTAAGGAGTTTAAGGTCTATTCAAAGGTTAGGAGGCAGCAGGATGTAGAACCTAGGGGTCTGAGTTTTGGATTTCTAGGGCTAAATTCCAGGTGAACACTCAAAATCAAGTGTTTTTCTAGAGCCAAAACCTATAATATCTCAAAAATCCCACCTGGTATGTACCTGTATTTTCAGACATCTAATTATTGCCAAAGATCAAAACATGTTCCTTCCTAGAAGTCCTCAGAAAGCTGATGCTGAAGGGATCTGAATGCCCTACTCCAGCTCAGACACCTCAGTAGGGGACATATTTCCTACAGCTCTCCCAATACAGCACAGAGAGCTCTGCATACCTTTTCTTCCAAGGCACAGTGGACATTCTGTAAGTCACATGTGCTGACCCACTGCAAAAAACAGGTCATTACAAAGCAGCCACACCAAAATACAAGACCATGAGTTTTATTTCAAGGGAAGTCGGATGGCAGCATCCAGGACATCTAGAAAGAAGGAACTGAAACTTTTTTCTCTCTGAACTTTTCCTTTGGAGCCTCATGACTTGAGATTTTGCAAGCACTTAAGGAAAGTTACGTGCACATCGAGAACCTGTGATTCACTAGCCTGCAGTCTGTAAATTTAACTCCTGAATCACAGGATCTATAACTGCACAGTCATTCCCCTACCAACGTGTAGCCAAACAGCCAAGGAGAAAAATCTACATAGAAAATCAGGGGGGAAAAAAAAAACATCAAGGTGTGTGAACCTCGTCTTTTCTACAAAGAGGGACATAAAATTTTTGATTCATCATGTAAATTCTGAAATTCAACACTGGTCACTGCAACTTGCTACTTAACAGCAGAGGAAAAAATAAATCTTGCTAAAAATGACAGTACGAGCACTGCATGCCTGTGGAAGACACTGCAGCCAGACAGCTAGTCCATGTTTAAAACCTTACATGCACTACTCTAACACTTAAATGATGTTTTAATAAATGGCAGTCTATGTCCTTTAGTAGAAAATAGAATAATCGTCACCATCATCTTAACTTCAAAAATTATTATAAGCTCCCCTCAATGCATATTGTATGCATGGAATGCATCCAGCAGGATCACAGAATCCCAGCATGGTTTGGGTTGGAAGGGACCTTAAAGCCCATCCAGTCCCACCCCCTGCCATGGACAGGGACACCTTCCACTAGCCCAGGTTGCTCCAAGCCCCGTCCAACCTGGTCTTGGACACTTCCAGGCATCCAGGGGCAGCCACAGCTTCTCTGGGCAACCTGTGCCAGGGCCTCACCACCCTCACAGGGAATAATTTCTTCCTAGGATCATTGCTGGTGTAGCTTTTCCAGCACAATTTATTATAGGAGACCTTAAGAGCATCTATCAGTCAGCACCTGCAGTGTTACTCATGTCATCCACCATCATTTTTCCCTCACATGATGGCTGTTCATTTTAAATAGGTGTATTAGACAAAACATAACTCACAGCACTTTACTGGTGCAGGAACATGAGCTTCCAGCCAAGGAAAGAGACAAAGCTTCCCAAGGCAGTAAAATACACACTGGAGAAAGATGACATGCATGATGTAGACAGATTATCTTAAATATCAGGTGTAAAATTACTTCTTACACTGTGCTCCAGCAGTCACAGAATGACTTAAAGTCTGGTGCCTTATTTAAATATCCTAAATCCCACTCTACAGTTACCAGAGCAGCTGGCATTATACACCATTTGCTCAGAAATTTAAAATAATAATAATAAATTGCCTAGGCTAGTAGTAATAATTGTTTTCTCTCTCACACATCTACCCCAAAAAAAGGCAGAGACAGGAAAAAAAAAAAAAAAAACAGAAAAAAAAGGAAAAAAACTCCTCCATAGGGTCAGAAGGCAAGGGCTTCAATTCATTAGAGAAGACAGCTCCCTTCACTTTACATCACCTTGAGGCTAAAATTCGGGATGTACCTTTTCACATACCACCAGGGCATGCTTTAGTGCTGCTTCTCCTCAGAATGATACAAACATTATTGATTCTTAGTTCTCTTTTTTTTTTATTCTGTGTCAGTACCATCATATGCATTACTATACAATATCATAATTGCCCCGATGCTTTGAGATTTTGAACTGCTGTGGAAAATGCAAGGAAACAACAAGGAAGTTTGGCAGTCAAATAAATCAGGATTGTTTGGAGAGGTGAAGTGCCAAGCCAGTTTTTTTGGAAACAGACAGGAGAAGAGGACTTCAGCCAATCTATGGATATCTGGATCATGGCAGAGGCACCAGGTTAGCAACTGTTCACGTTACAATCAGACAGGTTGGGGAATTTTTTAATTGCATTTTATTATTTCTGTGGCCCAGAGTATAACAGTGAAAAACAGATTTCTAGAAGGGAAAAGAGAAAAAAAAATTATTAGGATTCTTTCTTCAGAATTAAACCAGAAGAGCTTTTTTCCTTCCTCTTTAGTGATTCTACTGGAATAGCCACTGTCAGTAAGGTATATTTGCACACAATTTTTTCATAGAGAAAAAGAGTACTTTGAGTCAATTTGGCTACATCTGTAGTGATGTGTAAGTGTTTGTACTGCTGGTTAAATTCTTTGATTACTTCTCATTAGGGATCAGGGAGTAGTGATTTGATATTTCAAACACTTCAAGTTCAGGCCAAAATCAGATTTATGTCAGTCCAATGTAGGGTTTGTAATTTAATTTAAGGCCATGGCTACAACTCACAAAAGTGGAGGTGTGATCAGATTGCATATTGGACACTGAATTGTGGAAATGAAGCTCACAGTTTAAATTCAGCTCAGCTCAAGGAAAGAAAGGATGTTACTGTATTTACTGACTTCATCTTTTGGTGGAGAAATAGAGGCTATATGCATTTAGGACTTGAGATTCTGGTAGCTACATATGCTTCTTAAATATTTTTAAATACATTTTACTACATTTCATCTGGTTCTAAACTGGATGTGTCATAATAGAGGTCATCAGCTTCTGCCTGAGCACTGCTGCATCGTGCAACTTTAGTTACAACACTGAGTATTAGCTCAGTCATAAACCCTCCCATTTTACATAGGGATTCAGATAAGACTCTCATTTGGCTTCATGTTCTCACCGAGACTTTAAACTCCATCCTGTCAGAGGAATATCTGAATTTTTTGCTAATACAACACTCGGCAAATAGCACATTTCTAGTCAAAGGAGGGAGAAAATGTTAGTAAATAGTATAGTTTTAATTTTTAGCTTATGCACTGTAGGAGCAATGGGACAGTGCAAGTTCCTAATCCTAAAAATGCTCTTTTCTGTCTGCTTGTCAGTAGTCAGCAGTAACATACAGAGCTAAGAACTGTTCTGAACTGCAGCTCTTCCTCCTTCCTCCATGGAAAAAGTGATTCTTCTCTAAACGACACTGGAAAAGTCCTATTTTATGGCATATATATATATATGTGTGTGCATTTAAAATAAATCACCAATTTTCATTTAGTAATGTGTCAGAAGTGTTAAAAAATTCTGCTAAAGATTTAAGTGTTAGGGGGAAAAAAAATTACCAGAAATATCACTAAGTACATAAAATAAAATTTAAAAAGTGAAAATGTATTTCAACATTTCCACAAAAACTGAAGTCCTCCAAAACAAGACAGCTATGCAGGCACTAAATGCCAGGTGAGCAGATAGCTCAGAAGTCAGAGTCAGATGCTGGAGAGCCAACAGCGCCCAAAAAGCCCCCATGAAGTGCAAGGTAGCAGTATTTTTTCCCCTCAAGTCATTCTGGATTTGGCTGTTAAGCCCTGTATTGAGGTTTTGGTTCAAAGCTCATCTTAATGAATGGCAAGCCCCATCTCTGTCAAGAACAACAGTGCTGTTTATACTTCAGTGCCCTCCAAAATCAAGGAAGTAGACTCTCTGAATTCAGAGTTTGATGGAGTTATCCTCAGTGGTGGGTCTCACAGAGCCTCCACATTGAATCATTAAGGTTGGAAAAGACCTCCAAAATTGAGTCCAACCAACATCCCAGTGCTCAGTGGAATCTCTTTCTCTTCTTTTATGACACCTCACCTGCTACAATATTCACTGTCCACCTTGGTTGTAGCAAAATAAAAGTAAATCCAACAGCTCATGGGCTGCTACTCTCAGTTAACAAGTTATATTTAGCTCAGGCTCAACACTCCTGGTTTTGATATAAGTCTTTACTCCAGATTCAAAGGTAATGGGTTCTTCTATTAAAATTTTATCAGACATCTATAAATGCAGCAGTTGCTATAGACTACATTGCACAAAGGGAAGAAAGAGGGAGAGACTGATAAATCTTAGAGAGTTTATTATTAATACAGGGAGAATTTCCTTTGTTTGCTGTGACGTGCTTTATTGGTGTGCTCACCAAGGTTCAATTTAGATTAAAAAGTAGGAAGATTATTGTTTCCCAAACGACAAGTATCATAAATAAACACAAGCAGAGAAATTCTTGTATTTATATCCCAGAGAGATATGCCAAACTACCCACAAGTAGCCAGGCTAAGGGGTAAATCAGAGCACCTGCAGGTCCACGGGCAGCCAGCCTGTATTTCACTGCCCTTGACAAACACAACTGCTGGGGTTTGCCGAGTTTTGATCCACTGCAGTGCTAGCGCTGCACTGTGTCAGGTTACACTGGGTCACATCTCATCTGTGATGTGACATAACGTGACATAACTCAATGTGATGCGATGCACAGAACAGGCAGGTGCCCACAGGAAGCATATACTCCATGACTACGAGCGAGTTGTTCAGCACAGCAGGTACAGCGCTCCGAGCCGCCCTGCACATCCATTGATGTAGATAATTAGTACACAAAACAATGCTCTGCAATATGCTCATTCCAACTCAGTTGTTTCCTTATAAAACATACCCCTAAAAAAAAAGAAAAAAAATGTATTGTGGGGGCTGCTGGCTGGGATTATTGGGTGTTTTGGTGTTATAAGAGTGAGATTACCTACGTCGATAAATCGCGTCTCAGTTTGGGATGCGGGGTTCAAATACTGGTATGCAAAGGGATGGAAGGGGCATCAGCTAAGTGGATTTTGCATTTTATTTTGATGGATAAACCTTTCTACAATGTTTTTCCCAAACTGAACAACATATTTATTATGAAAATAGTGCTCTTTTCAACCCTGAGAAGGCTCCCAGCCCACCAAGTGAAGTGTTGTTTACCTCTTTATGATAAACAGGATCCTGCTGCATTACAATTCATTACCAAGCAACAAAAGTACCCAAAAAGCCTGCCATGAAACAGCAAACTTACTTTGCATGCTTTTGCAAACTGACATGTTATGACTTATCATAGGAACATCAACATTACTGTTTCTGATTGTTAATTGGCAAAAAATTCAACAGCACATTTCAACAGTTGTGTCATTTGATTTAGTTTGTAATTACCATAAAAAGCCTAGTGGATTAACATAACTCTTGGTTCTTCGATGAAGGTCTGCTAATCTCCTTCTCTTTCATAATCTATGCATTGAAAAGCACCCTGTCTTCCCAACCCAGGCAACATTAAGTCAAAAAATACCAGAAAACCCTGCCCGTTGCTCAGTTTAGAGTCAGTTACTAATAAGTTTATTTTTAATCAATTAATTTCAATTTTTTGAAAGTGCCAACATAAGGAACAGTGCAGAAAGCTAGTCCATGTTAGATATTTTTAGGTATCATATGAACAGTAATTTTAAAAAGAAAAAAAAAAAATATCTCTCCTGGGCACACTACCATGAAGCTATTTGCTTATATAACTCTCCAAGTAAAATACACAGAAGATACTGAGAGTGCTCACTGACCCCCCAAATCTCGTATCCCCCCTGTGAACAAAGGACTAAGGCTAAATCCACTGGTCTGTAAAGGCACCAGAAGGCCCCTTTCTCCTCCATCCATGCACCAGATCCCTGCTGCCTCTGTAGATATGGTGTTGTGGTTTGGTACTTAATTGCAGGAAAACGCTCCTGAGCGCGGGCTAAGTGGTGTGTAACAGAGGTATGAACCTGAGCGGCTCACAGACGTGATCAAACACATTCTCCCTGTCCCTGCCCACGGCAGGGTGTTGGAACTAAATGATTTTTAAGGTCCCCTCCAACACAAACCCCCCTGTGATTGTCAGCAAGCTACAGGTGCGTGTAAGGAAAGGCAGGAGAAGCAGCTGTGTGACTGCAAGGGGAAAGGGCGATAACAGCCCTGGCCAGGAAGCATTCAGCCCAAGGTGCCCTTGTTTTATATTTAGGTATTCCTTGCCTATAGTTTTAAAAGCGTGTGTGCAAAATGAGCAGCTTTATTTTGCCCTTACAGGAGAGATGTTCCCAGCCAACCGAAGGGGGATGATGTACTGTAGACTGACAAGGGCTGCTAGGCTCGATCACCGCAAGTGTTTCAAACTGTGGGAGAGCTAAACACAGAGTGAGAACGTTTTATTTTTAAAAAGCCTGGCAAGCCATGCTCCCCATATAGCTCACTTCCTCCCAGAAACTTTCCCTAAAATATTTTTGTTTGATATTTTGATCCAAGTCCTTATCAGATCCAAATTCGAGGCTCCTGACATCTGCTCCCATCTTTTCTGGAGAAGCTGGAGCCTTCAAAACAGGTAACTGCTGCCTCTGCACCCCGACTGCAAACACACTCAGGGTAGTGACAGTGGTCTGTTCTCAACTGACAGCATTTACCAGCTACTACCCACTTCTCCCAGCTACAGCCCTGCCATATGCTCAGAGTGGAGTAGCCCTTGATGATGTGTTGTAACGAGGATGATCCTGTTTAAAGGTTTGTACATAATACAAAAATAGATATTGACATTATTGGCAGTGGCAGCAACACGTATAATCATTTGCCTGAAACCTCCTCTTACTAGTAGACACCCATTTCAGTCACTTTTTGTCTAGCCAATTTTAACTGTTTGAGCTGGCAGTGCTATGCCAGGTATCTGTTTGAGAGACAGATGCTTTGGAAACATTTCAGCTCAAAAAAGTTGAGGCATTTCTTTGATGAGGGCTGGGGAGAGGAAATGCATTGCCTTGCCCAGAATAACAGCAAGGCTTATTCTTGCCAAAGATCCTGCCACTATTCCAAATAGGAGCTTAAGATTCAGTGGAAGCAGGGGTAGAGCTCTTGTCCAGTATCACCCGTTTGACTTCATCTGGGTTGTTCTTATTTACATCTCAGGTTTCTGAGACATTTTTAATTTTACCTTCTAAAAGCTGACATTTATTTTCCTCACAAACCAAACCTATCCTTTCTCAGAGTTTTCTAAAGCCATATATGCAGCATGGGAAAGTTTTGTGCTGAGCTTAGGACTACGGGAGTAAAAGAATTTATCACCTGCAAATGCTGATCCTGGTTTCAGGGCTGGGTACCCAGAGCAAACCCAAATTCAAACTTCCAATGCTTTTCAACCAGAAACGAAACAAAAGGAGGGTTCGGGAAAATCCGGGTGGAGGGAATCTCAGAGACTGCTAAAACAGGATGAAAGTAGAAGAAAACCTGATCAAGACCAGGTGAAATGCTGGGTACTGGAAAGGATGGAGCAGCCTCTGAGTAGAGCTTCCCAGAGACACGACCCTGCCCAGTATAGCTGCAACAGCAACCAGGCTACAGGTAAAAACCACCCTGCAGGGGAAGTGTGATGTGCTTTGGTTTCAAACTCCCATAGAAAACAGCCTGTCCACAGAAGAGCCCACATGAAAAAGCTCAGGGTGCCGATGTCTGGCTTCTCAAACCACAGACTTTTTGTTTCTCTGTCCTCTTCACAGAAACATCCGTCTTTCTGTAACCCCTGCCTCCCTCACATCACACTTCCAAACATTTACCCCATCGAGGACGGCGAAGTACGTGATCAAACCATATCATAATGTATACACATGAGAAGGCCACTACATATGTAAACAATTAGGGTCACATAGGCATTTTCTGAATCTCAGGCACTGCAAGATTTTGTGCTGTACAAACATATGAGACACACACAGAAGCCTCCCCCCGGGATGGGGTGTATTTGGGAGCAGCATCCTACACTGAGGCAAAGTCTCAATGGAGTCTGTGGGAGCTGCAGGGTGCTCAGCACTTTTGAAAAGCAGAACATTTATATTTAGACTCTTAAATGAACTTTACAACCTAAATTTAGGCTCCTATTTCTGACACCAAATAAAAAAAAGAAAAAAAAAAAGAAAAAAATCCATATGAGCCTCTAAATTTAGAGCTGGGTACCTCAACATAGTCATGTTGGAGTGAAATGTAAGCCTTGCACTTCGGCCCACATTCCTATCAAGTTGATTTCCAAAAGGGGAAGTGATCAAGCACGCAAGATTTTTAAAGGAAAATAATAATCTGGACTTGCTCATGTGAATTCCTTGCATCCTGATTTAGTGCTTTCTCCGAGTCAATTGACTTAGATCTCACTTGCAGCTCTCTTACACAACTGCAACTCCACCAGCTTTAACAAAAGCAAGATTTTGCAAAATTTCCAACTCAACATTGGCTGTTAAATCACATTTCCAAAGGGAGCAGTGGCTTATAAAAGTTTTAGTCCCAGCAAAGTCAACGGGGCTAAGGCTCCTAAATCCACGCTGAAGTATTACACACCTTTCAATTCTGACTCGTATAAAATATCACTGTGCAAATATTTTCCATTTGCAGGAATCACCTGCTCCTGAGAGCTTCTCAGGGAATTTTTCTTCACATGTAATACAATCTAAACATGTGTGTTGCATTAAGTTGGGTTATATCAGGTCATGCCACCTGACACAGTATATCCCAACATAATCTAATGCGATGTAAATCACTCGTTACAACAAACATAAGGAAAAAAAAAGGGCAGAAAAAGACCAACTTTTCTCCCACCTCACAGACAGCTGCAGCAAAGTGTTTATATCTTCATAAAGGGCCAGGTGAGCATCTGTGTTTTGGTGTTATTTCAAGGCATTTCAATACGTGTCCATTTCTGTGGTGGCCACAGCTACAGTCCCAGCCTGCTGATCGCTAGTGGTGAAAGGAAGGGAAGTTTTATGGCTTAGTTTCAGAGAATATTTTATATATTTTTAGCTAATATATACTACAACAAAAAGCAAAATGTCAGAAGTATTATAGCAGAGCCATAAAATTCAATGCAGGTCCAAATCTCAGTGAAAACCAGCTTGGGGAGGCAGAGGAACAGGTGGGAGAGCAGGCAAAAGGGATCAGCTGTCCCAGGAGGTGAACTCAAGCCACGGTGCAAATCCATTCCCATAGAGGCTGGACTTTGAGTTCTCCTGCCTCAGCTTAATAATTCTGCAACACTTCATCAACTCTACCTAACTGAGGATGATCAGCATCTCTCACCAGCCCCTCTGCTACTCCCTGGATAAAACTGGGCAGGCATGAGAGATAACCTGCACTATGGTTGTCTCCTGCAGGAGACCCACTCCCATCATTTGGAAGTGCATACAAGTTTTATATATCCCATTCACTCTGCACAACGTTTCATCTACAGGCAGCCCTTCGAGCTGGCAAAATTATTCTTGGGGTTTTAAGGCAGGCATTGAAAATCAGCAGTTCTTCCATAAATATTAAACTATCACACTCATTATGACAAAGGCATCTGCTGAAGGCGATTATTTGTCTGAACAGCCCACACAGCGTAGGTAGAACATGGGTTATGTTAAGAGCCTGTTGTAGGATGCAGTCTTGTATCATTTTATAAAGTATGAATTTTACACCCAAAGGGTAAAGCTGAATATCATGAATTATAACCATAGGAAGTTATTGATGATTTTTTTTTTTTTTGCAATTCTGTAATTTTAAAGTTGTCTACCAACTGTACTGAGTTGGATTTAATTGCCAACAGATTTGTAGTTATAACAATAGGAGTGTCTTGTGAGTAGCTACAAAAGGATGCTTACAGGAGCAGGAAAATAATATCCCTTTACACTGAAACAAACAATTACTGGTGATGTAAATATATGGAGTCTCACAGGCAAGCATGAACCCTGCTTACAATTGACATTAGTTCAGCTGAACTGGCTTTAAACTCAAAATCATGCTAATGAAGGGACTGTAAACACACCTTGAACCCTAATTCAATAATGAGATCAACAATTACACTTAAAGGTTACTTAGCACTGCAGTAATGTGAGTAAAATCCCTTTGATCACCTATATTGTGCTGTTCATTATTTTCTTTGATGGTTAATAACACTGAAAAGCACTTGGTAAAAAGAATAAAATGAAGTACAATATTTATACCTTAATACAAAGTGCATTAGCGAATCAGAGTGCTTGGAGCACCTACATTAAAAAGAAAACATCATCAATATTTGATGTTTGTCTTCTTTAACATCTAGCTGTGGTTTTAACATCAACTAAACTTTCAACCTGGAATCCACTGCAGTCCCCAAAAATGACATCTTTTGTGCACCAGACCCACATGCTGGCCATTTTGTTACTCATCTTTGTTTCCATCTTCGTGTGGCCTTTAGAAAACAGAAATCAGCACTTGCAAATTTGTAATTTCAAGAGGTGAGTGCCGGGAGACATTTTAGTAAGCAAGAAGAAAGCAGTTATTTGACTTGGTGATTTCAACACTGTTCTACGCCGGGGTGGAGGGGGGGAATGGCACGAAGACATTGTGCTAGGCAACAGATCATGTAAACATTTCCTATGACAGTCTTTCATCATCTATAGGAACATTTACACTGCCAGATCTTGTCTTCTTTAAAAATGTCAGCTCGGTGAGTTTGATGCACATGTGCTCCTTCTGTAAGTGTCTGCTCAGGCAGACAGTTTACTAATTTGTGGCTCAGTAAGCCTTTCACTGCACCGAGCACCTTGAGGTTAGCACATCTCTAATCATTATTTGATAACAGAAATCTGTAAGCATCACATCCCTGGTAACAAGAACATTGTATCTTAGCAACCAGCCTTGATATTCAAACAATTTCATTAAAGCGTAGCACCTCTTAGCAGGTGGGTGAGTGCGGGTGTTGATAAACATTTATAACATGATCAACCATTGTGTTTGCCAACACTATAATCATCATGACAAATTTATGAATTTGTTTACAAGCTCTTAGGTACCAACCTAAGTAGGTAAACCACCTTATACTTCGCTTCTGTGTCTATAGATAGAGGCGCATTCTGAGATTTGATGCTTCTTTAAATTGAACATATTGGGTAAAAGGTTAGCAGATGAACATCGCATGTCACCGTAAAAATCACCATTTAAATTAAACCACAAAGGATGTGTTAGAGCCAGGGCAAGGATTATATTTCACCCCCAAGAGAGCAAGGAAATTTAAAGTTGAAACTGTCTGTAATTTATTCTCAGGTCCCCAGCAGGGCACGTATGTGGACACCATGCCCCAGCCCCACACGGAAGGATCTCACCGCCATGGGGTGAACAGCAGGAACCTGGGGGTCACCAACACCACACGAATGGAGCAATGGCTTCCTGGCCTCAGCCAGGGCTTGGAAACCCTGCCAGAGGGAGATATCAGGGTAACCCATCTGCCTCTCAACAGAAAGGGGCAAGGCTCAAATTATTTCAGTTCATCAAATACCCCACAGCGTACCTATACGCCAGGAGGATGGCAGACTTGGAAGAAAGCAAATCCACAATCCTGTTTTGGAAATGCAGCTCGGACACTCTCAGTCATACTCAGCAAGAAGGGCTCACATAAACATATCTTCTGAAGTGGAAACACTGCAGGCCACACTGGCTAAATTTTTCTATAGAAAGATAGGAAAACTTTTTCAGCTCTGGGTTACAGAGCCCTGTCCCTCGCTATCCCAGGAAATCTCATCATATAATGATCTTCATAAACTACTTAGCTAAAACTGGTAAAGTTTGTTAACCCCATAACTTCCATGGGAAGTTTTTATTCCAGAACTTCACTCCTTAGATAATTTGAGGACTCCTAATCTGGGTCTGATTTTATTTATGGCTCTTGAATATTCGTTTGTTCTCATGCCAATATTGTCATTTAACTGAGACCACTCAACCCTTCTTGGTGTTTACATCCCCTTTTTTTTTTAAACCACAGAGCAATCATGACCCCTCTTAGTCTTCATTGTTGCTAGGCTAAACAAATTGTGCTCTTTTATGGCTGTATTACATCAACACAACCCCGTGGAGGGCAATAGGTTTACTCTTTTGTAATCAAAACCAGCATTTGATCTCATGAACTTAAATGGAAATATCCTTCTATGAGTGTTACTTTCTAAAGTGATTTCCAGTGTTGAGTTGCTGCTCAAAGGGGCAAGGGGGAGAGAAAAGGAACAGTCAGAGAAAGTTAGCTGGCCAGCTCAGGGTCAGAAAAACTGACCACTCTGTTTGCAATTCAATGTGCCAGTTAAAGTCACTCAAATCCTTTTGAGGGCCAGATTTTATGCAAGTGTTTTGGTTGCCAACCTAAATTATGAAACCACTTAACTACCAAAATCCATCTACAAATGGTACAGTCTCTCCACCCCTTATTTTCTCTGCAAGGAGAAGCCACCCTTACCATCTCCCAGGGTTCTCTATGAGCAACACTCTCAGACAATAACATCCCCTGTTGTGCAGACTCAGGTCCAAACACTTTCTTGGATTCAAATTTCACATCTTCTAACATCTGTATTGTGGACACCAAGCCAGCCTGTGGTCGGAAAGCCATATCTAGAAACTTCTAGACATTCCTTTTCTGTGAGCATAAACACCCTTTTAATATTATCCATCAGTCAGCCACAGATACCTTTCTGCATGGCATCTGTGGGGGAACATGGGCCAAGATCCAAACAAAGGCAACAGAAGTGGCAAAAATATCTAAGGTCAATGGGTAGATAAACAGAATACATGTCATACTTCATGTTTGTATCTGATTAATGGATATTTTACAAAAACAAATCAGAAGCAAAATGCTTGAAACAGTCAAGAGTTCCTTGATGCTTCGATCTAGTCTTCAAAATAATTATCTATTCCCCTTTTCAGTAACTGGTTTGCACTAACTTTTCAAGCAAACCCAATAACAGCCTTGCTCAGACTGCAATGTGTGTTTAAAATTTACCAAAAGGTGGGAGATGGAATGCAAGCAGGAGGAAAACAGGAATATGAAGTTTGTACCTTGTACCTATGGCATCCAAGGTAACACTGTCGCATCACTGATTTCACACTGGGCACGCTACATCAGGCTATTAATCTACCTGAAATACCTGGGGCCAAGTGGAGCATTATGGAATAGGTAACTGAAACTCCCTTTTCGAAACTAAAGTCATCTACTGGAGGAAAAAAAAAAAAAAAAAAGAACAAACACATTTTGTCATTTCAGCTTGTTTTCTTTGTGGTTAGCTTTCCTCCCAGTGCTTAGATCCGACGATAATCCTGTACACTAGAGCTGGACAAGGAAACACACCTGACACATTAATGTCAGATTCCACCACCACCATCCCGCTTTTCCTTTAAACTGACTGTCCAGGTTTGTAAAGTTACATAAGTTTGAATTAGGTATCTCAAGACATTTAAAAAAAAAAAATCAGAAACAAGAGCTAAGTACTGCAATGAACTACAGCAAATACTACATACACACTTTATTAAACAAGTGCCAACTGCACATACACGTAAATTGTATATAAATATACCTTTACCAAGAAATTTGGATTAGTTGCACACAAAAAGGGGAAAAATCTATTTAAAACAGGAGGCCAAGGCAATCCATAGTTTCTCCTATACAAACAGAATACAAATTCTACTTTCAAAAATACACTTTTTTTGTTATGAGACAATATAAAAAAAAAAAAATTGGCCAGCTGTGGCTACTCATGCCTCAATTTCACCTTCTGTAAAACGGGAGATTTGTTTAAATCCCATCTCCTTTCCTGCAAGCTAACATTTCCAAAGCACTCCAAACCTGAAGCTATTTTTGGAATAGGAACTTCTGAACAGGCAGAAGAAATACCATGAAGAACAACATAACTTGTACATGGAAGTCAAATTCATATTCGTTAGCAGAAATCTTTATACTCTGTGTTTTCATAGCACAACAGAGTCTGAACTATGTAATGATGACAGCAGTAAACTAGAAAGACATTTTGTCCTTCCCTTTCAGCTCATTTCTTTTGCAGGACACACATTTAGCAGTCAAAGATGATAAATGAATATTTGTAATGCCAGGAAAACTTTCAAGTCTGGGTTAAAATTTCTTAGTACAGTTTGGAATGGGACAGGTTTTAAAGGGAGAAAGAAGAGTTTAAGATGGCCTTCAAGCAACATTGCCTTGCCCTCTTACTCCACCCACATACTGCTCATGGATAAAGGTAGATTTTGGGTTCTCACTTCTCCACCAGCCTCGGATTGCAACTGCTCCCCAGAAGAGCTTAGTAAAGGTACATGTGCAGCCAAAAACTGGTGGAAAACTTCTTTCTGCATCTCTTGTTTCCTAATACACTACTACCCCAGCTTTCAGCTCTGTCCCACATCTCTGCCACACAGAGGAAGCAGCCTGACAACACTTACTTGGCCACACAATACAGCAGGCAAGTACTCATTGTCCAAATCAGCAAGGAACAGACACTGGATTGATAATAAAACATGGTACTACAGAAGGAATAATCACTTAACACCACCATGGGTTGGTTAAACATTATCCCTGTTCCGCAGTTACAGAAAACTGATGCAGGTTGTGTCAAGGCTATGTGAAGCCACTCATCACAGGTGGAGTTTGATCTCCTTGGTTTGAGGTCCCTGTTTTTATATCCAGAATCAATGCCAAACAGGGAAATGCTGGATGTTTTCAAATACAGGGGTTTCTGGGGTTGGGAGGGACAGTTTCTAATGCTTTTATGGCCTTCCCCAAACCAGCTATAAGACTGTTCAAGAGTTTTGACTCACAAAAGGAGAAGGGGCACATGCTGAGGCCACCTGTGGCTCCACATTCCCCTCTTTCATTCCTCACCCCTCTCCTCCCCTCCTTCCTGGGAGGAACTGTGTGTTGGCCACTTACAAAGAGACACACGTTGGGTATCTGGGAGGTCCCATAAATTTCAAATTTCCCTGATTCAACCTCCAGCAAGCTGTTTTTACCCATACTGGGCCAGGAGCAGCAGAATGGGGAGAGTATGCTGAGAAACAGCGTCCTACTGCACCAGCTGGGGGTAAAATTTACTTGCAACAAGTACGAGATGCCACAGATGAAGCCTGAAGATAAATATACACCCTTTCATATTTAACCAGCATATTTTGCCTTTTAGGCACAATACTCAAATCTGTTTCATTTTCATACTGCCAGTTCAGAGCTTCCTGACATTTTCAGTGGAGAAGAACGAGACGACCAAGGCTGAGGATGCCCACGCAGAGCACTGCAGGTGACATCACTTTGGGCCTTTGACAAGGGTGGTAGAAGAGCTGATTCCGACACCACTCCGCTACACAGCAACTTCCAAGACTCCAGCATTTGTTTTACAAACACTAAATGAAGTCCTCGGAAAATTTTTTTTTTGCAAACTTTAGGCTGTTGAAGCGCTCATTGCACTCGCAAACTGAAAGTCTTTGTGCTGATGTACACTGGGCTGGCATGTCCTAAATACATCCCTTTGCTCTGCTCCTAGCAGAGCTTTTTGTTCAAAACACACGCATGAACACAGCACAGAACCAAAACCCACCAAAAACCAGGTAAAGCTGAGTTTCATACTGGCCTGAGACAACTTATGGGCCACCTACCTACTACTATCACACTAATTAGGAGTGTTCTAACAGCAGGGGAAGGTGGAAAACACTTTGGAGGTTCTGCTGAATCTCCTGGAGCTGTATGAATTTCCAAGCTTTAGTTCTTCAGAAGCCCATCAATAGATTAAGATCTTGCAGTGGTCAGTTGAATTATATATGTTTTTCATTAGAAGCCTAAAGATAAATATGAATTCATAAGTGTATGTCTATAAACACACACACACACACACACCTGCAGGATTTAATCATTCAGAACACAGCAGAAAGTAGTTTTAACACAGCAGTGAATTTTGCCTTTCTAGTGTGTTAGAGAAAAGAAAGAAGTAGAGCTGTGTATGAACATAAATCAGAGTGACCTTTACCACTTCTTTAACTCCCAAGGAAAAGCTATTGCATTTTAGGGAAAGAATCGTCTCCGTTAAAGGAAGAGACAATCAGCCCATTAGGTCAATTTTAATTTTAAGACCGGAATATTAAATACTCCCTTTGATTATGAATTGTATTAAAGTGATTAAAATCATCTAATAAAAAAAAAATCCTAATCCCAGACCTGCTGTCATGTAAATATATATGGTTCACAATGTCTCAGTGCAACTTAACATTTGTAATAAAGTCCATAATTTATTAACATTATAATCTAACCACATTTAAATTGATTTTAAAACTCAAAAATACACATTCTTACAGTCTTACTGTGCAATATAAAAGAATGCCAGTAAAGCCAGCATTTCTAGCATTTTACTTCTCTCCTGATTGCCTGACCACCTCTACAACATAAAAGCATCTTAGAGATCTCAAAAGAACTCCACCAGACACTGAGAGAGACAAGTGACAAAAGCTACAGGCAGAAATCCTAACATTTTCCTGAAGAATCTTTGTTATTATTTATAAACACTTTTTTCTGTTGCTGTAACACAACTAGGAGACATATGCAGATAGATAAAACACCAAATGTTTATTTTTTTAATTTGTTTTTTTTTTTTTTTTTATGTTTTAAAGTGATCTTTGCATTATGCAGGCTTTTTCCTTCAGATCACTATTATAGGCTTCTGAGAGCCAAGCTGCAATCCCCGTTTGACTCATCACATTATGTGCTCATATTAAGTTTTGCATTAAATCCCAGTGCCATCTATAACTTACTACTAATATCTTTACACCACTGAGGCTTTGATATTTGATGGAAAGCCCCTGAAGCCTCACCAAGGGTCTCATCAAATCAGGCAAGCCTCACTTTCCTATGTATTTACCAACTGAAGCATATATTCAAGTCAACCTCGTTTGAGGAGTCCATGGTTGGTTAATCAGCTATGCAGAGTTTTCTCAACCTATTGTTTTTAGCAATACAGCCAAAATTCTGTGAAATGGCATCCCTTGACGTTATACTTGAATATCAGTGCTTTACCTGAAGAATCAAAATGGTATCCCTCGCTTCCCTTAATTCCTTACTTCTTGCTTAGTGCAATGCATCTAAAGAAATGAAACTTATTGAATCAAGTTTAATGACATAATAAATTCTTCCCTTCAGACAATGTTGAGGCTTAATTCACTAGAGCACTTTAAGCCTTTGCCTTTAGCATCTGATGGGTCATTAGTCTGTAATCCAGCAGCCAGCCTGTTTGGAATCTAAACTAAATCAGGAACCGTATCAGTAGTTTCTGAAATATGACTGGCAGGTCAAGTGGCCTCAGAAAGACTGCCTGGGGCAGTTAAGACTAGGATAGGGCATGACTAGAACAGAACCAGTGATGAATCTGGAAGCATGTACTCAATAAAGACTTCATTCATTCTAACTCACTAAACAGCAGTTCTTCAAATGACTTGACTTATATTTTTGATGTTTTTAACCAGTAGGTCATGCAATAAAATTGTCCTGTATGTGCCAATAGGCTTAACACACAGATCATTGACTTGTGTGCTTGGGCATATTTTATTTATATTTTTCCCTCAAGTTTTTCCATAGCAGCCTGAAATAGGCAATAGAATCACTGCCGTGTGGGAAAACATGTAATCTAAAGGACTTAGATCATAGAATTCTGAAAAGCAGAAAGTTTGATGAAACACCCTTTTGTCCAAAAAGAAAGGAACTCTGAAATGCCAGTTCCTACACCTGGAAAGTCACATTCTTGAGATGCTACTAATAATCTGTGCTCCCAGCTGAATATCTCTCACATTACATATTAAAAACCTCGTGCAATCATTTTAGGGCTTTTCAATACAAGCCAGAGAACCAACTCTGCTTTAGAATTTCAGCTGGAGTATTTCAGGCTTACTGGAGAGGAAAGTGTGCTGTGCTCATCTCCATCACTCTCCACTACAGCATTTACTGAATGCTCATAAGACTTGATTCAAAGTCCACTTCAGTCAATTGACCCCAGTGGTCTCCAGATCAAGGCCCTTAATCTGTACATTGCACTTAGATAATCAGTAACAGCTTAGTTAGAGGATTCACGTTATTTTTTTTTTCCCACCCACCATTCCCGAGATTCAACAAAACACTTCCAAACCCCTCAAAATCAGACTAGCACTTTCAGAGAATACAGTGTGTCACACGCCGTAGTGATGATTTAAGTGGTATTTGCAGTTTAAAAAAACCCAAAACACTACAGTGGGGAAAAAAATAAACAAACTCACACATGATTTTGATGCTCTGACTCCCAGAAAATATGAGGTTTTTGTTGCTCCCCTGAACTGTGTTTCAACTCTGATGCCATAGTGGTTTTTCAGTGGAGACAAGGGGACACTGGCACCAAGCAGGGGGTAAAAAGGAAGACTAATTCTTGTATCAAGGTCCACTTTACGTACTTCTTAACCACATTTCTTTACTCACAATGATGTAGTATAATGATACTTAGAAATATTTAACAAAATAGGATAAACTCTACACTAACTGAGCTATGCAGTGTATCACAAGCCTACGACTTCCACATGGCACAGGTATCAGTAGGCAGGTGCTCCGCAGAGCACCAGTAGCCAAAAATGGATATAAAGCAACTCTAAATGCCACAGTATTTGTGGAAATTGTAAGTGCTTGGCCAATTCCTTAAATCAAAGCCTTGCACTGTATGCCTGTGGTGAGAAGATGGTTCCCAGCAAACCATGCTGTAAATTACCACAAAGAAACCTGCCTCTGCCCTCAGTATGTTGCAGCAAGAGAAAACAAGGCTCGGAAACAGTGCATGAGGGTGGGTTATGAAGTGCAGACAAGTGAATTACCCTGCTTCCCTTAGAATACCAAGATACCAGGATTCAAAATGCAGAGAGGATAACCTCAACCTCCCCACTCCCACTGCGGAGCACGCGTGGGACAGGAGCCCGCAGTCAGCCCATTGAACAGTCACCTTCCACAGAGCAGCTGTGTGAAATTCAGCAGGGCAAATCCCAAAATATCCCCAATTAGAAAGATAACTCATTTCCAGATCCAGCCTGCTCAAAGTTGTCTACAGATTAATTTAAATATGCATTAAACACACTGTGTAGCAGAGGCAAAATTACTTATTGCTTTAAGCATGCCCATGCTATTTTAAAATAGCCTGGCCGTCATGAGCATTTCTCCTATTATCTTTGGTGACATTTAATCAGTGCTTAAATGTTGGGAACACAAGGGAAAAAAATCAGGTTATATATTTGGGAAGGCGACTCTTAGAAATTAGGCTTCTTTCCAAAAGAAAACTTAACCAGTTGCTCACTGACTAAGTAAGCAGAGTTAACACTTTCTCCCTGGTAGGAGGAAAGTCACAGGTTACCCCAGCCAGGATCAAATCCTTTCTGGGGCCACACTAGCAAAGCTGAATTCAAATTCCCAAAAGACTCAGACCAAAAACAGACAGCCTCTGTACAGTAATATTCTCTTTTGCCCTGTTTCTTGCACACTACAGAGGTAGAAGGTATTTACAGAAATGAGAAAATGTAATTATTTTTAATTTATTATTGAACTATTAAAGGCTCTCTGTCATTTGGGATCTCCCTCCATCTCCAGCCTTTGTATTCCAAGGTACTTCAGTAACGGCAGTAAGTGAGCCTAAAACGCCAACTTGAGATTTGCATTATAAATGGCATATACAAAGAGAGATTTTTTAAACTTTGGTTGATCTAGCATATCAAAGATCTTTTTCTCTCTTTTTCTAAGCTACTTCAGTGACTGTATTGAAGTGAACTGAAAGGATTAGCTTGAAAGTGGCAAGAAATCTGGCATGCAAAGAAATAATTTCCCCCCCCACACCACTTATTTCAGTTGAACTCTTCATTATATGGGGGCCCCTTTCCTCCTCTGAAATGCATTTTGCTGTCTATCTCTCTAATGCCATCCCGTGCTGACACAATACCAAACAAGGTGAAAATACAAAACATGCAGGAATAGCTCCTGCCGAAGGTTCCTTCAGCCCCTCTTCAACCTTCTGCACTGCTAAACTGAGCATGGGAGTGAAGGTTGCAATGTGTTTGCCCATTATTTCCTCTTTAGCCAGAGCTAGAGGTAAATCCAGAGATACTGATGGCCTCTGCCTCCCACACATTTATCCTGATTTGCTCCCCTACAGTGCAGACCATCCGTGTGATCTCAACACAGGGAAGATGTTCTCCGCTTCCCAAGGAAATCACACGGTGTTTTCACTGCTTGTGGTGTGGTTAGCATAGTCTTGCTCCAGTCTAACTGGGAAAAATGAAACAGCATGGAAAAGTCACCAGGGGAAGAAGAGCAGAAGGAATGACTCAGCTCTGAACCTGGATTCCGACAAAAATGACTAATTGCTCCCAAAATCAAGAAAAAAAAGATTCATGGCCGCTGATACCAATTCTCCGTTCAGATGTGTTTCTATTTACAAAGTTCACAAGTTGGATTATTCTCTAGTATATCAGCCACTTTGCAGCTCCCTACCTAGCCTGATGTCCCTTTCCTTTGAATAATTAAGCAAACCAGCTGCATTTACTTTTTGAAACAAAAGCCCTTTATGTTTACTGACAAGTTCAGTGACAGCCCTACCCTAGATAACAGTCTCAGAAATGAGCTCCCAGCCTGTGTTTGGTGAAAGGCTGAAGGTCTGAGGGGAAAGAAGGGGCAGGCAGGCACAGGCAAGGGGAAGGGTTTGGGTTTCCCATGCTGGGGCTGAAAATGAGAGGACATCTGAGTCAGAGCACAGGGCTTCGTTAGCACCGCGTGTTTACAGAATAACTCGTTATTCCCATCGCAGACGTACTGCACTGCCCACTCCAGTCCGAGCTCATTCCCCTTACATCAGTGACTCCACAGCAAGATTAGACAGACGTGGAGCAGGGAAAAAGCCAGCTCAGGACAGTGTGATCCCTGCTTTCTTGACTAAACTGTTTCTGCCAGGATAGCCCAGACACTTGCAGCAAAAGAGATGTGTGTCCAGGCTCACTGCTGAGCACCACACATGTGAGGACAAACCATAGGACACTCAGAGCACCCAAAATATAGGGGATGTTATCCCAAAAATAACCAAATACAGCTAACAGTGATGTGCCACTGGGATAGTCTTTAATGCATTCCTTCTAGAAGTTGATTTATCAGCAACTAATTACAGAAAATACTAGGGGGTTTCTTCACATCACATAAGATACAATAGCTGCTCCATCCCTCAGTGCCGATGACACGGGCATCCTGTCAGAGCTGAATAGCTGCCTACTGACCCCTCCTCTTCGTCAAGGGGGACTTGCTAATGTCCTGAGCTAAAGCTGTGCCAGCACCAGCTGGCAGGCACGCTCGTGAACCTACAAAACCCACCCCGAAGACAAGTGAGACCTCTGAAACCTGCAGAAGCAAGACCAGAGTTTCTCCTTCATCCCAAGATTAACTGCAGGAGAGTGCTCCAAGGGCTATTCATCACCACCACCACCTAAAGCCTTCCCTACTGCATATATCAACGTGTCGAGGGCTGTGACTAATGGAAAAGGCACCACCCTACAAAAAGGAATAAAAATGAAGAAACCATCAGTAACAAGCATCAAGTCAGCTGCATCAAGCTAATTTTTTTTTTTATGTAAAGATTCAAAGTAAATACAGACTCGAAAAAAAACCCCACAGCCTTCTTTTTAATCTCCTGATAAAGAAATGCAAAATATTAAATCAGTTTAGGTTTATTTCAAGCAGTCTTATAGAGATAAATAAAAATAAGCTTCCAAAACACCCAGGGAAGTGACACAAGCCGGTGATCCCACAGAGGCTGCATGGATAGTGAGCCACACGTAAAATACTGTTTGCATGTGTGAAGTTCAGCACACAACAGACTTCTGAGAAGTGAGTAATGTCAAATAAAAGAGTAGCTGTATTAATAGCTATGTGTATTTTTGCTGTTGCTTTCCTGTAAGGCTACATATAGGTAGAGGAATTAATTGTCTGGTGCTCACAGGGGAGAGCCCACCTTCACTAATGACCCAACTGGGTCAGCCTGAGCCTGATGGCAGAAATGAGCAATAAAAAGTTTAACACTGTCTGAAATAATCCCGGATTTCATTTAATCTCCCTCCTAGTACTAAAAATAACAGAGAGTAATAAAATCTCAGATGGTGCATATTGCAAGAGCCGACGTTTAATCTTGCTGATGAGAAAAAGAAAAAGCGACAGACCCCTTTCTCAGCTTCCCAGCACTCCAAATTTTGATTTTTTTCCTGCAGTGCTGGAATATGCACCTACTTCCTTGAATTAACAGACCTCCAAATAACACTCATAGGGCCTATTTTCCTACACATAAAGTTGCTTTCTCTGTTCATAAGAGTATAACTGGCTTTGGGAAGAAATATAAAAGAGTTGCTAAAGCCAGTAATTTCCTCAGCCACACATATGGCTTCTAAGTTTAATAGCAATTATGTCATTTTTATATATGATTCACTTGATGTTGTTTTCATGTGAATCATTTGACATATATAACTCCGGCAGATTTCTTAAATAAGCATATCACCAGAGACTAAATTACTAATCAATTAACCAATTTCTCCCCCCCTTTCCCCATCTTGGCACGCAATTAAGAGAGAAGACTAAACTTAGAAAGGCAGTAGAGGCACTTGGAGAAAATGAGGTTTGATAAACCATGGATTCTCATTTTGGGAGGGGGAAGGAAGGGGATTGCAGAGCAATAAACTGAAGGCTACAGCAGGCAAACATATGCAAAGACATTGCATTCCACTCCCTGCTGTGACCTGAAAAGCATCCCTGCAGCACCCAAAGTTCCTCCAGCACCCCAAATGTTGTGCAGCCACCCTGGGCACTGCTCAAGGGCTTCATCCCTTCCCTGCAAGAGCAGCAGCTCCAACGTGGCCACAAGCACCTGCAGTTCAACACTCAAGCAGGTGCAGCAGGGACACCAACACCCCCAAATACATGAGGTTTTAATTCTCACTTCTCTTCTTGGTGGGGATTACAGGGGAGGGAACAGGGAAGGAAACAGCCCGGTCGGAGAGGTGTTTACAGTTTTCTTGCCCGACCTCCTTGTGCTCTCACCACAACACACGCCCTTTTTCCAGAAGAAATTTCATACTCTGCAACACCCCTTCCTCATTTTCAAACCGCTCACTGCCCTGGTGCTCGGTAACCTGTGCCTTGGCCACAGGCACAAACCAGCTCTTCCTCCCCTTTCCTGGAGACACACAGCTGGACATCCCCTTCCAGCCTCACATCAGATCAGCTCCCTGTGCATTCAGGAGCAATGATCACAGAGGGTTTATTTTTCCAGCTTAGCTGATTTTAACATGTTTCCATCAGCTCACAGCGCAGCATATAAAGGCAAAATACCTGACTCATTGCATTTATGGGCCTCAAGTGAACCAGGCACAGGCATTTTCCACACCCTTCTTGTTACTCCGGTTGGGAACCAGGCATCTTTAAGAAGGAAAGCCACTTCTCTTTCTAGAAAATAGCTTGGAAAAACAGTTGTAACATCTTCAACTTTAACTGCATGCAAAGGTTCTACACTTAACAGCAACTTTGCACCAATTATTTGTTTCCATCTTTTAAGCTCCACTAGTTGTCGTTCACAAACACACAGAAAGCAGAGATAACAGCTCACAGAAGCTCCTCAGAGCAGTTATCTGTGTACTTTGGCTACTATCAAATGAACAATTAAGCACACACTTAATATAATCACACGAGTAAATGCAAGTAACTCCTTTAAGACACCCTTATTTGCTTGTTTTATTTAAGAGCATATTCAAGAGATTTGTTTGAAGAAACCAAAGCAAACAGCAAGACCAAGGCTCAACCACTAAGCATCCACGAGACTAACCACTCCAAATCTTTTCCAACAAAAAAAAAGAAATTCAGGTTTCACTGTTCAGTTTTCGAGCACAAAAAGATCACAAGCCATTACAGCACAGTGTCTCAGCTTTGCTTTCCCACTCCCAGTAGCTGTTTTTACCTTAAAAATGAGTGTCTTCTTTCCTTCCCTCCTTCCTTCTTCCCTTGATCGAAGAAATGTGAGAGCCCAGCTCCTCGGGTAGTCACCTCCCTGCAATCAGGCCCAAGTGAAGGCACCTGTGCCTTCTGGAGCAGCCCCACCCTTTGCCAGCACCACACCCTAACCAGAGAACCTCAGCAATGCCAAGCTAAATGTCGAGGCTTTTTTCTTCTGTGCACACCTGAGTGCAATGAAGGAGATTAATGAAAGGTCATAAGCCAAGCCAAGACACCTAAATTGGCAAGTGATGAGTGTGAGGCTTACACCTGTGCATCTATTGAGACCAGTAGTAATCCTCCTGCTAGGATGAGCAGCCATCCTAATCATCTCTCTCTGTTATTCATGGTAGTCACATATAGTTTTGCCTACAGGTAAAATTACTTACTTAGGTGTGAGAGAGTTACAATATATTCTAGAGAGTATATTCTAGTCCTTTACCTGATTCATAGTAGAAACTGGTTATTTCATCATCCCAAATCATTGTGATGAGAGAATACAATCACTAAATCATTTCAGTTGGAAAAGCCCTCTTAAATCATAGAGTCTGACCATTAACCCAGAACTGCCAAGTCATCACTAAACTACATCCCTACAAGTCATATCTACAGGTAATGTCCCTCAGTTTTTACAGCTGAAGATGCTTCTCTGAGTCTCAACAACTTTATAGTATTGGATTCAAGAAAATAAGAGCAGCTGTTGGGCGAAGTACCTCCTGAGCAGCCTTAGCATCTCTAAAGTGCTTTTTCACTTACACATATGCTCTAATTAAAATGCAATAGTTTTAAGAGAATTGGAAAAAGATCTTTGTATGTTCAGGGGCAATGCAATTTTTTCTGCGTGTCAGGTGTTTGGATCCAAATCATCACCACAAATCAGAAGAATATTCAATGTTGACCTTCTCCTTTAGCAAACCCTCTGCCCACAGTGCCTCCTCACCCCTGTGTCCAACCCAGCACGCTCAAAGTGACCACCACAGGCATGTGCAGAGCAGGGGTGAGGTGAATCCTGGCAGCTCTAGGCACAAACCAGACAGTAAATCATGTGATGACATTGGGGATTAGTACATCTGTGAGGGACAGGAGCATCACAGTCAGTAACCAAAATCCTGGCAAAGGGAGGAACAGGCAGGGACTCATGGTATCCAAAGGGGGAGATGAACCTCCCTCGTGAAAACACCCCAGAGACTCGAGGATGCTTTCCATGCCCCAGAAAATCATCTTGGAGGTGAGCTATGTTCACACTGAGGTGAGTACGTCCACAAGGTTTTTTTTCTTGCAGCAGTGGTCCTCCCTCCTTCTATTCACTCATTATTTCAGATGTCTACCCCAGCTGCTCAGGCTCAGATGCTGCAGATTATCACTGATAGGGGCTCTTCACTTCTAGAAGTTTTGTTCATTTTCATTCAAAAACTGGGGTTTTTTTCTCTTTTCCTTCTGCTGTACAGACCTGGCAATCTGGTTTTACAAAGCAAACGATTCCCCAAATAAAAGTGTGCTGACAGAAGTCAATAGAGCTGGTTTGACTCCCTTGAGATATGGCTTGTTCAAGGTGAAAAGCCTGCTGAGGTTTCTTTAACTAGTTGGTGAACAACTTATTTATAAGGAAGTTATGAGCAACAGAGTTGATAGAAACACAGAATCATAGAACGACTTGGGCTGGAAGGAACCTTGAAGTTCTAACACAGTTCTAACCTTCCTGCAATGGGCAGGGACACCTTCCACTAGTCCAGGTTGCTCCAAGTCCCATCCAACCTGGCCTTGGACACTTCCAGGGATGTGGCAGCCACAGCTTCTCTGGACAACCTGTGCCAGGGCCTCACCACCTCCTTTCTGTGCATGACTGGCAGGACCATCTTCCCTGCCCAGGAGACAGGAAGTTCAGCATCTAAGATGTGACTGTAATGTGAAGGATCAGCTTTGAAGCACCTGCCCCAGCTCTTGGGCATGGCACACCTCCCAGCATTTTCCAGAGGGGTGATACCTCATCCTGTCATCTTTTCACCTCATCACAAATGTTATCTCTGCTGGTCTGGGTGCTACTGGCCTAGTGTTCATCCAGAATCCTACCTTTGTTCTGTGAACACTCAGTTACCTTTGCAGGGTGCCTACAGACCCACTGCAATCAGCTGTGGCTTCCAGGGAACAACGTGTGCTTCCTCAAAACCCCAGAAAACACCGAAGCTCGAGCGCTTCTCAAAAGTGAATCCCCCTGCCTCTTTTTTGGTCCTGTTTACTCTGTCTTAATTAATACAACCACACTCTGAGGATACATGTTAGCAACACCACATGCCCTGGTCTGACAGCAACCACAGCAAAACATAAGTAATAAAGTCCCTGCTTAGCAAGAAAAGTAGCTGCAAAGTGCTCCTACAGCACGTACCAAACGACACGTCTTCCATGGCATCCCCACCTTCCTCGCCTCCCTTTTCCTGTGGCTGGTCCATCTGTCCTCACTTGGGAGCTCTGATTTCACACATCTTTTCCCATCCCCTCTCTCCCTGCTCGCTGTTTGCTCCTCAGGCACTTCTTGATTTGTAAACCTGCACAGCACTTACACTGTGCAGTTTCCCATCACTCCCAGGCTGCCCCGACTTCTGTATTTTCTGCTGCCAACAAACCCACCCTCCACCCATTTCCAGGCCCCCCATGGCACGTGTTCCCACCCACCCCCTGTTGCACGTGGTCTGCACTCTGGATGTCAGCGGTGTGAGCTCCTCGCAGGCTCTGCCTGCCGAGTTCCACTCACCGGCACCCCGTGCCCTGACACAACCAAATGAAATAATCCTGCTGGCAGGAGGATGGAGATAATTTTGCAGAGTAGTCACATCCTTCCTCTGCTCCCCTCCCCTTGGCTCCAAGCTTTGCCCCTGTAGAGCTTCCAGACCAGGAGTGCTGATGATGTCCTGCTGAGCTGTACCCCCATGGGCATCCAGCTCAGGAGATCCTGCTACGCTTAACTCCCTTGAGAAACTTTCCAGTCCCAGCTGAGCCCTGAGAAACACTCACACAAGGAAGGCATCCCAGCTGCAGAATCCTCAGTGCCAATAAACTCCTCAGTCCCAAACCTGATGTGGTCTAAGTTGGGACTGCACCTGCTCAGACCTGCTCAGAAAAAGTCACAGACTTAGAAACTAACAAGAAAAGAAGCAGAGCAGCTCTTTCTCTATCAAACCAAATCTAAATAAGAAAAGTTAATTGCTATCCTTGCTTCCCCATAACTTGGCCAATTAAAAAATAACTGATCTGGTTCTCTTTAAATGTTGTTGTACGCTCTTTAAAAAAGATGTTAAGATTTTCCGGGTTTTTCTCTTCCTCAGATTGATTGGTGCTACAAAAGGACAGACAAAGCTTGGCCTAGAGGAATTTTCATGAGTCTTTCTTCCTCTATTTAGTGAAATTGTATGCTGCTGATACATATTATTGGCCTACAGAATGAGACCCACCCACCCAAGGAAAAGGATTAACTGAAATATTGCCATTTCTAGGAATTAAAGTTATTGGAATTCAAGCCGAAGCCCATTTCCTACATGCAATCTTAATGTGATCCTCAGGGAGCTCTGAAATTATCATCTGCAAGTAAGTGATCTTTTCATGCAATTTTATTCTAGCACTATATCTAGGTATCTTCTCCATAACTTCTATGTCCACAAGCTTATTTATCTCCTTGCTAAAGTTCAAAATCTAATTTCCAACACAGGTTACTTACTGTAATAAACTCTACAAGCTTTAAAGTGACAAGTTGAAAGATACAATTTTTTAGAGTTATGAATTAATAGCCATATATGTCAAAGAAAGTGCCAACTTTTTCATATTTATAGATATATTATTGAAATGATAAAAAATGAACTGAGGAAAGAGAAAAGAAGTGAGGAGAACTACATATAATGAATCAAACATACTTAACTAGACATGTACAGACACTTTAGTGTGCATCTCTTTTATTACATTACATTAATCAAATTCTGCTAAAGACATCCATCTAAGCAAAGTGTCACAGTGATATTCTATAAAAACATTCTTTTGAAAAAGAGTCTTCCCTGACAGCAGTATCAACTCCACTGTCTTAAGTGATTGTCAGGACTGCATTACTCAGAAATTAAGAGAATTTATGTAAGTGCTTCCCGAGCTCCCCTGAAGAAAAAAATAATTTAATTGGAGCAAGTGTACAAACTCTGATAAAGGCTGGTAAAACACGGATAAGTGATTTCACTTAGGGAACCATGAATGTGTGGGGGTTTTTTTCTGCTTCTTCCTTCTTTGGTTCGTAGCACCAACAGACTTTCTTAGTCTGGAAAATCCTGGAAGAAAATCCTCCCTTCTGCTAAAATGGGCAGAATATGAGCATTTTTGCTAAATTATCCAGCAAGACCTGATCATCTGGGATTTGAGGCACTTTTATTTTTTCCTATATGTATTTATTTATTTATTCTAATGAGCTTACAAACAGCTCTCAGGAAGGCAATGGAGGTTTCTTTGCCATGCAGATGTGAGGGCCAGATGTGGCACCACTTGGCATGACCTGGATCTGGGGAAGAGAGACAATTCTGGCAGGCTGGGCACATGGGTTGTGTCCTCATGGAGCTCAAGTTTCTCTAAGGCATGATCTCACTTCCTACTAGCAGGCAAACCAATGGTAACATTATTTTTACAACCTGTTGTACCTGTGCATTTCATAGTGGGATTTGTAACAGTTTGTTGCCTTAAAGAAAAACAATGTGGAGTTAAAACTTTGGTTTAATTATTGAATTGTTTTAACTTCTTCTTTAAAACAGCCTAATCCATGATTTCTCAACTTTTTCCACACCTAGGAAAAAATTTGAATACTGAAGTTCCCATCAAATAGTGGATTCGGATAGTCAGAAACTACTTTCAGACAGCAGTGCTGGTGAGCACAGAGAATGAGGGGTGAAGGGTATTGCATCACTTCTCCTCCATTATTTAGATGCAATGGGATTCATAAATCCATGGAGGTGACATCCATTAGGTAGCATTAAGGTACTACTGGTATTCCCACTCAGCTTCCCTTTGTGGGTGTTGGTTTTAGCCCCCTGCAAAGGAAGGGAAAGCTCCTCAGGGTAATCCCTTAATGATGTGGCATCAAGGGTCAAAATATAAGACAAGGAAACAACGCATAGGGAACAGTTTTATGTAAATGATTCACTGACAGATCGCAAAAGCAATGATTTGCTCTTCCCAATTATTCTCTAATTTCACCATCAAACTATTAAGCCTGGATGTTATTCAAAACACAAAGTCAACACTACAAAAAAACCCAAACATAAAATTCACCATTTGCATAACTTATTAAGTGAAATATGGAATTCATGTGACAGACAGAACGTCAACTTCAAACTGTGTTTTCAGCCACAACGAGAGCTGTTTGATCTGCACGGGGTAGTTCCCTACTCAGGCAAAAATCACACACACACACACACATTTTGTCAAACTAGTCGATGCAGTGCAATTTTGCAGTGAACTGTGTAAATACAGGAGATCTGTGAATACGCTGGATCAAAATTCTGCCACGAATTCGAACTAATATTTACCGAACATCCAGTTCACTGTTCGCTCAGCTGCTCTTATCAATGTTATAATAAACTATAAACCCTAGCGAGCCCTGAGGCAACTTAACTGCTGTAGTGATGCTGGAGGGTGATTAGGAAAAAAACTAAAGATAAGATCCATTGTTTTTTTCATGGTTGTGCACATCATTTTTCTATTTCTGATGCTTTGTGTGTGATAATCTGAGCTTCCTCAGAGGTAAATTCTCATCTAATCATAAGTCCCTACACATCAACAGAACATATCCTATGTGGTCTAACAACAAAAAAACAGAGAGCAAGAAGTGCTTCATTAACAACATGGATTTAACCTGCTGTAAGCTCATTTTTAGGCTGCAACAAAAGCCCTGGAAAAGGTGAAAATTAAAAGATGCCACCTAAAGAGCTCTCTAAAATTAGAATTAATTTTAATCTGCCTGGAAAAAAAAAAATCTGGGTGGTGTTGAGAGCTATGAAGAGGGGGGTTATTTTAAAAATATATATAATATCAAATTAAAGGATCAAGCAGCCCTATTAAAAAAACAGAGCAGACATCATATTCTGCTGGTCAGCTTTATATCTAAATCACACAAAAATGTATTGGCAGGGCCCATCCTGTGGCATTTTTGATACGGACAGTGTACAGGGATGAGATCCAGGACGCAATCAGGTTAGGGCAAGAGGAAGAAGGGCACCAAAGGCAGGGACAGAGGGGGTGCAAAGGGGTCATCTCTCATTTTGGTAACCCCACAACTGCCAGAGAAGGGTCTTGGGTTTCCGAGGGACATTAAGAAACCTTGTTAGCATGTTCTGCTCCATAATTGCTCAGAGCAGCGCTGTGAAGCAGGAGACATCTCCTGTCACTATTTTTGGGTTGGAGCATCCCTGCTCCAGACGCTTTCTGGCGCTTTGCCTGATCCACCACAACCGGAGCGATGAACCGGAGGAGGACAAGGTGGGTTAATATCAGGTGTGCCATTAACAATCATTTCCCTGTTTCCCAGTGTTTCTCCCTCTGTCCCTGCCTGGATCTGCACCCCAGGGAGCCCACCCCTGGCTCTCACAAGCCGGGCTGACCTTTCTCCACGTGTCACTCGCGTACGCGGCGCTGCCAGGATCAGCCCCAGCAACTGGAATTTGTCTCCCTCTAAGTGACAGCTGCCATTTTAATGATCCAGCAGCAAAGGTGAGTTTCATCTCAGGAGGCAGAGAGGGAATGCAAAATAAAGAAGGGGAAAAAAGAGTGTTTCCACAAGGAGCTCCTGAAGATCAGATGGCTAGGAAGTGATTTTGGGGGTGAATTCTATATTTAAAAAACATTTTTAGCCAATTTAACAGATAACTTAACCAGTTCCTATGTTGCGCTGATGTATATTTATAAGTCTATTTGAATGGATTTGTATTAAATTGCTGATTTTCAGTGGTTCTTAATAGAACCCGACTCTTCCCTGTCCTCATCTGCCTGGTGAGCTTGTCCAAAGACAGCTCTCTGTCAGACTATTACACTTTAAAAATCATTTCAGTGACTTTCCCCCTTGGTAATGAGATGGAGTGATTAGAAGAGCTCTCACAATTACCCCACCATTTTCCTTTAAGACACATATGAAAATTCCTTCCCTTTCTCAGCCCTTGGCACGTTCAGAGTTACTGTTCCCACTCACAGCTGTCACTACCATGCAAACTTAATAAATTCCATCTATGCATGACTTACTTAGCTAACCTCCATCCACCAGAGATACACGCTTCTTACTCAGACAAGCAGGACAATAACATAGTAAAGCTTCAAAACAATAGCTCTCATGTTTCAAATATGTATAATATTGCAAGGGGCTTATCTCAGCCCTGGTGATCCTGCCTGAACAGAAAGGAGCTTTTCTTTCATACTATTTAACTTTTGGGACTTCTTTTTTTTTTGGGGGGGGAGGTGGGGAGTGTTTTTGGGGATTTTTTTCAGTGGGGTTGGTTTTTGGTTTGCTTATTTTTTTAATTCAGAAGTAGTTTGAAAATACTCAGGACAGGCAATTGGAAAAAAAAAAGAGCTTTTTTAAAAGCATAAAGGTAATTATAAAGGGATAATTAAATAAAGGAAGAGTTAAAATGGGCAGGGTTTCCCTCACTGAGCAGAATGCACCCCGAGACACAGGCAGCCAGATTCTGACCTACCCCAGCTCCGAAATTTCCAGTAACAAATGAACCCTCTGAAACTGTTGCAAATTTAAATCCACATAACCCAGAGTAAAATCAGGCCCCTGAACAATTTTGTTAGCAGCAAATTTGTCATGCACATTAAACCCTCCCCACCAACAGCCTCGGGCCACGTCAGCTGGGACCCTGAACCAGACACCTTTCCCCTTTGCCACCTTGTCTGTCAGTAGAGCAATCAGCACTTTTTGGAAAAGCTCAGCATTTTTCAGAATTAACGCCGTAAGAGAGGTAATCAAGCCTGTGTTAAATAAATACTTCCAAATGCCAGGTGAAATGCACATCAGAGTGCATCAGGCAGCCACACAAGGTATCTGGAGGCAGTAGAACAAAGTATGCTTCACTTTGCATTAGAGCAGGCAAGCACTGAAGCCCAGGAGCAGCAGAAAAATGCAGGATGAGTAATTTTACTAGGTGCTTCCTCACAACGTTTCCTGGGGCCAGGCACTGTCCTGGCTACGTAATTTTGATTAAATCAATAGCTGTTTATCAGTGTGCCATAAAATGACAGGAGCCAGATGCAACAGGGTTGAAACCTAAGACAGGTAAGTGAGGAACAGCAGCAAGGCTATTAATAACTGGTAATTTCTAGGCTGATTAACTTGGGTTTGAGGATGGGTGTTGGAAAGGTTCATTCAAGCCTTTCTTCAGTTTCTCCTGTTCGGTATCCTTTAGATCACATCAAAGGATGGATTTCCAGACAGGTTTAGCCTGCTAAACATCCCATCCCTGGTAGTGTTCAGCTCCAGGCTGGATGGAGCTCGGAGCAACTTGGTCTAGTGGAAGATGTCCCTGCCCATGGCAGGAGTGTTGAAATGAGATGGTCCTTAAGGTCCCTTCCAACCCAAACCATTTCAGGATTCTGTGATTCTGCTATTTATTGCCTAGGTGCTATGATATAGTCAATACTGTGCAATTTGAAAAGTGCGAGTCCAGACGAGTAGGATTTGAAACAGGATGCCAAATATCAGAATATATCTTTTCTTTCCGTTTACTTTCTATTTTAGAGCTTTGAGGCAAACTCGAAAAAAAGGGGCCACGTGAAGCAACGTTTTCTTGGAGCACCTCCTCCTCTACTTGCCCTGAGCTGCTGATGGGAGTCTTGACCTGACTTTATGGTCCACGGTCCTTGGACTCTGTAGTGGTGATGCCACCAGATCCCACCAGGTGCCCCTGCCAAAGGTGGGTCAGAGAAAGCTTGAGGACATTCAGCGAGTCTACAAGAAATCTGGACCTTTTCCTAGACCAAATCTTGCTTACAGCGTCTGCCTTAATCTTTCAAAGAAAAAGATTGCACAACAAATGGGGTGCGCAAACATATCAGGAAGGTGTAATGCAAAACAAATACATTTTAAAGGTGCCATTCCTTACAGCATCCTCATACAATTAAATTCTGTGATAGTCTCAATTTCCACTCAGAAAATGGATGTCACAAGAGCACGTATAAATTATTCACATCTTTACTAAATGAAGGGCTATCAAAAACTTGTCATGGGCTATCCATATGCAGTATGACTTGAGCCACAATTGACAACGTAACTAATATTTTTAATATCCCAGTAATTTCATAATTACAAGAACACTGATATTTTACAGTATTAGTTCAAAGTGTGAAACTAGGGAGGCCAGTAAACTTGGCGAAACCTCTGGGCTTGATCCTGCATCCTTTGAAAAGCCCAAGCGAGAAGCTCACGGTGCTTTTATGGACCGGTGGGTACTTTTGGGTATGCACAGAATGAAGAAATAGAGCCCCATAGTGGTTAATCCCCAAAGCTAAAAATAAAAACAAAACAAAACCCTACTGAAACCAAAGCCTTTTAAGCCGCTATCTCATATTTTAAGCGAGTTATTAAAATGTTAATTATCTGAATAACATTATGCTTGAACACAAGGGGAAAAGACATTTTGAAAATTGTGCGCTTTTTTAACTGGGAGGGTAATTCACAGATTTCTTCCAAAATGACAATTTCTTTTTTATTCAGCAGCTTGAACACTAAGTCAGAGCACTCTTCAGACTGCAAATATAGCAATTATCCCAAGTAATGCTTTGACACTGTTACCACAGGCAAGTGGCCAAAGTGCATCAGCAGTCAAAATATCTAAGCAAGTTAACAAGCTCCTTTTACTCTCAGCAGAGCAGGAGAAGAAAGGGAATCCAACCCCTGAGAAATGTTAAAATAAAGGCGAAAGAAAAGCTGCTGGTGTTTGTTAAAGAAAATGGTGTCACTGTCTCGGCCTGATCAAGGTGTAATCTGTGAGTCCCTGACAGATGTCCCTGGCAGTGTGGGATGGGGAGGGCTCTTCCCCAGCATCGCTGCCGCGTGATCCCGGCTAATGACTGGCGGCAGCCCACCAGGACCCGCCGTCAGCCCACACCTTGCTCCTCAGTTTGGTGCTCTCTCTCCTCTCTCTTTGCCCCCATTTTTCTTTCTCTCTCTCTTTTTTTTTTTTTTTTTTTTTTTTTTTTTTTTTCAGCTCCATTTGCAAAATACCCCCACATGTACCATACAAAAGACATCTAAACTCATTAAGGAAATTCCCAAAGAACTATTAACAAATCATTTTGCTTCAGCCAGAGATATCAGATTTAATTAGGTGAGCGGTGTTGATGGGGTGCAAAAACAAAAGCCATCTCCTGTCTGAAAAGGTTCAGGTCCTGTGTAGGCCCCATTCTTTCCTCTATGGCACAGACAATAATTGAGCATTTTTTTAAAGGACATAGGGATGAAAAGAGGAGTCTGTCTCGCAGACAAAAGCTTTCAACTAAGATTTGTTTTCCTTTCTCACCAGGTGACTTAAAGGGAAAAAATCTTCAGCTGTAAAGAAATGGCTATAACCTACAGTGAGAACACAGCGACAGAGAATATAAAACAGCTCTAACAAGCATAATTTTTGCAAGTGATTAATCAAAATGTATTTAGCCAGTCATTTTCAATGATAATCAAAAGACCCGCTTAAAACAATAATCATTTTGCAATAATAACAGTTATGTTCATTCAGATGCAGGCAGGCTCTGCTGCCTGGAATGAAACATCGACATTGGCCCTGCTACAATGCCCTGAAATACTGAAGGATTCCTCCGAGTGGGAAATCACCAGGATGGAACCTACAGGTTGCACAGATTAGTGCCCTGTACAGCACAGGAATGCAAAGTACCAGGGAGCCAAAGGTTTATTCTTCCTCTCTTGTTTTAGGTCTTTGGGTTAATGCTCTTTGGAGGTCTGGCCAGTTGTCATTTTAGGGGAGTATTATCTGGGTGGCAGGATAATACCGGCACGTTACTCGGTGTGTAATGGGAATGTTTTTCTAACAGCTTCCAGAGGCTCCAGAGATCACAGATTGTAAAGGAAAAGACTCGTTCCATTTTTTTTAAAATACATCTTCAAATTAAGAGGCTTAAGAAATACTAACAATTGACATATGCCTTTGTGGTACCAGCTATTCCTCCAGACCTTTAAGCATATTCCTCATCTCTTCTTTCCTCTTGTACTGGATGAAAAAAAAAAAGCAAATCCAATGTTAGTCATTGGCATATCAGATGTGAACCACTGTGGGTTCTAAGAATATATCTTTATAATTCAAGGCTTACAAGGAGCATGCACCAATTAACACCATGGAGCAAGCTTTTGGTGCAAATCATCATTAAATAAACACGCCAAAGCTTTTCAGAACCAGGAGATACAAATGATAACAAAAGAAGTCAGCAGATCCAGCGGGAAAGAGCAAAAACCTCCTCCAAAGCACACTCTGATGCCACTACACAAAAAGCAGAGGCTGGCGAAGATGCCATCAGCAAAAAAAAAAAAGGGGGGGGGGGAATTTTAAAATCTGCCATTCTAATTTTTAACAGTTCGAAAATGTTCAACAGAATATTTTTTATGCCTGTGAGAGATAAGGACAGGAAGAGTAACAGGACACTCTTTTAGTCCTGAAAGTCACCAAAAAAATAATTTGGAAGTATTTTCAACTTTATTTTATCTGAAGCCCTGACAGTTAATTTGGTGTGAAAAACTGCAACAGTAGAAAACAGATGTTAAGGGGCAAGCATATAGTTAAGGTCAAAACAAACATAAAACACCGCTTCCATTTCGAAGAGAAGGAAGAAAAAGATTTGTCCAGCAACAGGTTTTATGCTAAACCTGCTTTTTTATTGTTCTGCTTGTGATATCTGTAGACTACACAATGCAATACTGTCTGCCATAGCGCAATACCTCTCAGCACCAGTAATTTAAGACTTTCTTCTCTGTAATACACTAAACCATCATAACCTGTCTCTTCCTATTTAGTTTAACCTACAACCACCACATACTGATTTGGCTGTGTGTGGCTTTCTCTATTGCCATTTATTACTCCGCTCGACTCCTGAAATTCTGTTTGCAATTTAAGGCCACAAATTAGAAGCGTAAGTCATCTGTTTCCTATAATCCCCCTGTCAGGGCTGGAATCACATTTGGAGCTGAGCACCAAGCGCGGTCCTGGGCCGGCGCTGCCGCCCCGATTGGCCACGCGGGCTGAGCTGCGCTGGGAATAAAGAACAGGGAACAGGGAACGGGGCTGGAGCCGGCGCGGGGAGCGGGGAGGGAGAATCCAGCCGCCTGCGCAGGAGAAATAAATACTATTTTACAACCGTAACCTTTTGGAAATATTCTAACCAAGCGACGGGGATAGCTGTGGGAGCTTTCATATACATAGTTATTTATTATATATATTTTATTTTTTTTGAGGCATCTTATAGGGATGTTATAACTTCCTTCTTCAATCCGAATCTTTGGCGAGTTCTGCCACCTTTGTCACGCAGCGCATTTTCTCAGTGCTGTCTCTTGCTGTCCTAATTAACTGTTTTCCTCCCGCATGGCAGGCAACATACAGAGTTAAAATGGAGATTTTAACGCACTGGTTCCATTTTCCTCCTTTTTTTTTTTTTCCTGTGATTATTTTAATGAATCCATGCATTTGTTCCTTTGATGCCAGTGGAAAATGATTTTAAGTATGTAGATGAGAAATCTTAAAAGTGGATTTTTTTCTTTCCTGACAACAAAACCTTGGTTAAAATTAAAAAAAAAAAAAAAATCTGTAATTCTTTCATGCAACATTTGGGGTTATGTCCACAATTTGAATATTATTTTCTTTTCTTTAATATATTTTAATAGTGGCTCCTGACCACCACTGCTAGGAGCAAAAAAATCAGTAGTGTTTCCTACTTTAGATTAAACTTTCTCTTTATTGCACTGGGAGTGAGACAGTGTATCCTGTTACAATCTGAAAAGAGCAAGATAAAGCTTCTAAAAAGATCCCAATTCAGAGCAGCAGCCAGCAGAGAAAAATATCTCCAGTTAATAGTCCAATGGGACCCTCTGCTTGGCGGGGGGGGGAGGCGGTGGGAATAAATAAATAAAGCTAGATTCCATTAATAAAAATTCCTCTAACTGCCTCATATTTACTAACAGATATACTTTTACATGGGCTTTGAACTTGTAGCAAGCAAATCAACTTGTTTTAAGTAGCACGCTCTGGCCGTGCAGGACAGCCAAATGCTGAATTCTGCAGTGTGATCCAGGCTGAGTTGCAGCAAATATTTTTTCTTCCCCTGGATTTAAGCAAAACAATAAAAACCTTATAATTTTTGTTTAAGTTAGAGGAGTCCTAAAAAAGAACATTCCACTGCTCTTTGTGCTTCTGTAACTTAAAAATTGGCTGTGCTTTTAAGTGAAATTTGGCAGGCTGTTAGTCTACAATGTGACTAGGATATTTGGACATAACAGAATTGGCCAAGATATGATATTTTAAATGGAACTACTGTTCATGCAATTTCCTAAGGTTTGTTTTTGGGTTGTTTTTTTGTTGTTTTTTTTTTTTTACTATGCATTTGATATTACAGTTTTATACACACAAATAAATACGTATTATGAGTCCATAATCTACAAACGCGAACTATTGTCAAGATGCATTTACAGCGTGTTCTGTGATGATTCCTGAGCAAAAAGGCTCCCTCATAGCAATGAATGCCCATTATTATAAATAAGCACACAGTAGAAATAACTCATGGCACACAAAAGCACACGCAAACCACTTGGTGTGTTCCAGAGCTCAGACACCAGCACTACTATTGCCGAGCTCTGCATTGGAAGAGCAACTGGAGTCCTGCCATGGAAATGAGCAGCATGCTAAGGAGCAGATGTTCCTCTTTGGAGGGGTGTGGAGGGGAAGTCTTGCACCAAAATGTTGGTGGCCCCTTCTGGGTTTACGAGACAACCCAACTGCTGTGATGCTGCCCTGAAACTGTGAGGGACCTGTCTACTGAAAATCTGGAAGCTGTAGGAGGTGAGCCTACACCAGCACTCCAGAAGCATTCTGAAAGTCACATTTAACTCCCATTTTAAACCTGTGTCAGAGGACAGGAGGATTCTTCTCCTCCACCAAAGCTCCACATGCTTCCAAGTCACCAGAATAATGTGCACATCAAAAAATACACTGACCATCTTGCTCGGTAGAAAGGGGGTTTGCTTGTGCCAGGTTCCACACAGACAGACACATGGTATAAAGTCAAATTGGCCATTGCTTTTATTAATTACCAACTGAACCAAACTGAGCAACTTAACCCCAGGCCTGGAAGCTGTGCCAGCTCCACTGTGAGCTACACCACCACAAAACCTCCCCCAAAATCAATCCAAGCGAGCGCGTCTGCCTCGCATCTCACTCCACCAGCACACACGACAGAGCCCCAAACACCACAAT
The DNA here is from genome assembly GCF_003945595.2 of Pipra filicauda. NCBI lineage: Eukaryota > Metazoa > Chordata > Aves > Passeriformes > Pipridae > Pipra > Pipra filicauda. The sequence continues at coordinate 134,898 of NW_024104638.1, read as the reverse complement.
GCAGATTTGCAAACAAGAAAAGCCCTCTCTGCTCTACTTTGTTCACTCTCCCTCTATAAAAATTAAAGAGAAATTGTGCTTGTGTTGCTTATCCCAGGGTTATGAATTAAAAAATGCTTTGCCATGTGAACAATACAACCATATTTTACACAAACCGCATCCCAAAATGCATTATGCATTAAAATACATGGTAGTGGTTTCAGATGGAAGTTAGAGGCCAGAGTGGTGTAAAACCACTGTATAGTAAATAAATGAAGATATTCCATAGGCCACCTGGGAAGCTGGTAGCAGAGGCAGGTGCAGGAATCGAACAGCTTCAGGGCTCCAACCCAGGCCATGGCACAGCACTAAAAAGGTATGAAGAGCCCTGGAGAGGAAATCAGAATCGTGCACAAAGCAGAACACCTTGCAAAGACAAGGGAAATGCCCTTGATCTTGAAGACGCTGAAAAATATGGAGCTGAACAACTACAGCATGGTAGCCCAGGAAGAAAAGACAACATAGGAAGTGACTGAAGCAATATAGAACCATAGAATCATTTAGGTTGGAAAAGCCCTGGAAGGTCGTGGTGTCCAACCATTAACCGAGAACTGCCGAGGCCACCACTGACCCACATCCCCAGGTGACACAACTGTATGTCTTTTAAATCCCTTCAGGAATGGTGAATCCACCACTGCACTGGGCAGCCTTTTCCAGTGCTTGACAGCCTTTTGGTGAAGAAATTTTCTCTAATATCCAATCTAAACCTCCCCTGGTGCACCTTGAGGAGATTTCCTCTTGTCCTATTACTTTTTGCCAGGGAGAAGAGACCGACCCCCACCTGGCTACGACCTCCTTTCATGAAGGAAAAAAGTAGGAATAAAAAAGGAATCTTATCCGTGGCTGAATCCCTGGATTTGCTTTCAGTATTCACAGTCTGATGCTCAGCTTATGCTTCCAAAAAAGCGAGTCAGACAAACCTCTAGTCCTTAACACGAATTTAAACACCCCTTGGGGATCGCTATTTGGCATAAACTGGAGGGACTGCACAGTCAGTTTTAAATTAACAGTTTTGCACTAAAAAATATGGGTTTGAATTAAGAAGAAGCAGAGCCTAAAATCACCTGTGGACAGATGTGCTTTTGTCCTCCAGCGTGGAGGGTGATGGGTAGTGAGGAGAGAAGGCGAGCCTTTCGTTCTTCTGCACTTCCCAGCTCCTACAGGAAACATCCCAAATCCACACAATGTTCCCGAGCACTACATCTTGCCTATGGATCTCCAAGCGATCTGACAGATGTGTAAATTCACACCAAGCCAAAAACTGCCCCGGGATAATACAGCTGTGCACGCTAAAGAGCACAAGTTATTCCGGCATGAATTTGCTGACAAAAAAAAATGTCATTTTAACCCACCTTTGGCTTCCAGGTGTACATTTTCCTGAGGTCATTTGGGGCTGATTTCACACTGCTGTGGTCACACTGACCCCTTCTTTGCCCATTAAAAGCTCAAAAGCAAATAAGGTTATTTTCTTCCTTTTTCTTTCTCTTTTTTTTTTTTTTCTAATAGAGTGACTGTTTAACAGGCGATGCGAGGATGAGCAGATTTTCCTAAATGCCAAATGTTGATGGATACACAGTGCAGATACAGTAGTATCATGGGCTGTAAATGTCACTTAGCCTCAAGAATTCCTCTGTCCAACACTGTTATAACAAGGTGCTTTTAAAATGGGAACAGGATTTACACCAGAGAGGTGTGAATCAAGGATACTTTTTTTTTTTTTTTACCCGGTGATAGCTCATCACTTGCTACAGAAACCTGGCATGGCTTAGGCAAAGCTCGATAGTGACTCAACCCCACAGTCATTTACAGGGGTTGCTCTTAATGCTTTCTAAAGGAGCTATTATTGGATGTCCCAAAAGTAGCTTTGAGCATAATGGTCTAGTTTGTGATACACTGACCAAAGTAGCCAAACAATCCGGAACATATTAATTACAGGCAGAAAACAGATTGTTCCTAAAGTTACATATTATACTCTGTCTTTTCTTGGAATAGCTGTCTCTGAGTAGGTGAAGCACACAATAATTTGCTCTCCAAACCAATAGAAATGTACCATTAACAGGGGCACAGTCAGCAGCAGTCACTCCTTTACACCAACATTCACCGGACAAAGTTATAAATCCAACATTAATCAGTGGATGGCATCACAATGGAGTCATATAATAGCTGAAAGATTACAAATTTAGAGATGTGATGCACAAAAAAAAAAAAGTTTGGAAAGTAAAATAAGTGCTATATTCAATGAATTTGCAGTGGCTACTACTTCAAATCAAAAACTTTGGTTTTTTTCAAACACCCAAAACTAATGTTTCAAAAGATACTGAGAAAAAAAGCATCATTTTTAGGCATTTGGGATAGAGGGAGAGGTAAGAAAAAGAAGACAAAATATATCCCAGTGGTAAAAGCATCAGATGAGAAATCACCAGCCCCCTCCTTGCTGTGCTACCTTTACTCCACCTGCAAACTGTGTGGGGAGGAAAGGGAGATGGACAGATAATACTGCCTTACCCTTGAGGATGTAACTGAGGCTCCAATTCATTTGTACTTGTAAATCCCTGTTAAATATCCAAATAACCATGCAGTTCTAGTGTAGGACTGTGGGGTTCACAGCATAACTTTTCTTCCCTATGGTTTCTCTGAAGGTACTGTACTGAAAATCTCTGAGTCTGCAAGTCCCTGGGCTTGTGGAGCCAAGAACAAGGTAGTGGGAAGCTACTGTTCAGAGTGCTCATCCTTTACTGACAGCAAATATCTCAGCCATTCCCAAATCCAGTGAGTTAATTATGCCAGAAAGAGCTGGAATCTCCTTGATGGACGAGATGCTTCCAGGGATTCTGTACAGCACAGGGTCCTGGGATACCTCGCCAGAACAGCACCAGGGACCCAACCGAAACCTAAACATGCTCAAGATGAATGTATCCTAAGGACATAGCGTTTTCTCTTTACTGTGTACTGAGCATTCCTGTCTCTAATCCCTTTCCAAACTTTTGCTAACCTGGAGACAAGGCAGACCAAATTGCTGTTGGCTTCCGAGAGTCAGCTGAAAAGCTGGCTGAAATGGCTCTGTGAAGAGGACTGGGAATTTCCTCTCTCATTTCCATAGGGAAATATTGATACTGAAAGGCCAAATGGGTGCAGCTTTACGCGGCTGCTCTCCACACCAAACCATCTCTTGGGGGGCATGTGCCACGTCGTGGCATTTCACCAGTGTGCTGGTATGGGCCATAAAGCATCATTGAACATGCAAGAACACAGAAAACCCCCATAAAACCGGAATGTTTGTTGCTGTCTGAAACACAAGGTTAAAATTCCATAACTGCATGTACATTGCTTAAGTCTACAAAGCACAGCTATGCTTATGATGCTTTGTGGGCTCATTCCCATAAAAGTTGCCACAGGAGCAGTGAAGGTAGTTCCCATTAATAAGATAACAAATGTTTCTGAATGACCTAAAGTGATGCTCAGATTACAGCATGAATACTAAATTCCAAGAGGAAAGCTACAGATGGGAGCAAAAATCCCCACAGATTATCCTCAAATATTCTGGAGGATATCCCTTTGGCTGCTCAGCACAAACAAACCAAAACTCCACTGTGGCTATTCAATGACGAATTTAAAAGACAGAATATTCCCTGATCATAATTTTATGAATAATTTTCCCTATTGATAACCCACCTGTATTTAATACACAAGAATTTCTTCACTAAGAATTGGATTTTACAAAATACTTTGCCTTTTCAATGTGAATTCTTGGTTAAAATTTCACTGTGGACAAGTGCTTGGTTGGAGGACAGGGAGTGAACCTGTCCATCAGACACTGAAGCTTCTTCATGACCTAGGACTATTTCTCCCTTATCCCAACTACCTAATCAGGCAACCCCTGCTTCCCACTCCAATGACAGAGCAAGTCTCTGTTCTCTCTCACCTCTGCCTTCTCTTGTCTTCTGTTTATATCCTAAATGGTTTAAATCCTTATGTCTCTCCACGTGGCCTTTCTGATCCCCCTCAGGCATCTGTTAGCAAACCAATCCAAAACTCCCCTCCCGTTCTTCACTTTTGCCAGGTTTCCTTACCCAACACCAGGATGAGCAAATTTAATGGAGGAAATGTCATCTTGGAGCAATCAACATCTTTTGGAGTTAGCCAAGAGCAGCTCCCATCCTTGCACTTCACCCTCGGGGTGACTGTTGTCCTCTGAACACTTCACGGGTCTCACTCCCTTGCTGTGCTCACTCAAACTTCTCAACCCTTGTCAGGGTCAAATCCTGTCACCTTTGGGATTTCAATCATTATTCTCCCCAGTGCCAACTCTTTTCAAAGGAAACAAATACATTGGACAAAGGAGAGAATGAAGAAGAACACCCGGCTTTTGATTTTATTGATATAGATGAATGTAAACAACTTCAAGGACCGTTGCTTGGGGAAAATGTTATTTGTCTGCTCTTTTTTATACATATAATTTCAGATGTAGTGAACATTTTGAATCAGGTTTTATATATCAAAGTAGAAAAATAAAAAGTATAATTCTAGGTGACCTGTAAAATCTTCTACAGAGGAAGAAAAATTTGCTAATGGACCTCACAGCCTCAGAGAACTGACTCAGATTTCTTAAATTAGACAGAACCTGGTCTGAATGACAATACTTATTTCCTAATCCAAAAAATCAAAGTAAATCCATAATAAATGTTTAAACAATCTATGCTATTTCCAAAGTCCAGGAAAACCTCACAAACAGGTTTCCTCTCTAGGCACCTCCTCAACATGGAACAAGATCTCCTGTAAATGACTAACACCAGCCCTCATTTCACTGCACTCCTCTTCTGGTGAGCCACATGCTCCCCTTGCCCCGGTGGCAGAGGGAAGCCAGCATTTAGGAAGTGGGTCTGTTGCAAGTTTACGATGTCTTTTAGCATGGTAACAGTAAAACCGAGAATAGCTTTTTTCAACCAGAATCACATTTACATATGTATTGATTCCTTTCCCTTTTGTAGTGGTGGTTAACGCAATCTGATGAGCCGCATGCTGAATATTTGAACACTACGAAAATCTGCTTTTTAGGATATGTGTGTGATAACTTGGACGCCACTAATGTAATTTTAAACTTTTGCAGCGTGCCAAAACATCTGACAAATTTGGTACCTTATTTCAAGAGGATCTGGCATTTTTCTGCGCTGGTTTCTCCAAACATAACGTAGCAGATTCACTTACTACTGAAGAGCAGCAACCTCTAGCTCAGCACATATTAACTCTTTCAAAGCACAGGACAATGCACCATTACTTCGCACTGAAAGTGAGAAATATTGTATCCAATTAAAATTGCATGGAAAATGAATGCAGGCAAAATTTAATTACCCAAATTGGAATTTGTGTAGCACATAAAGGCCAACACCCATACAGTTTTTTAAAAAGGCATAGTCCCCATAATGGCCATATTTAATATTTTATATATGACCCAAGGTTAAATCTGAAAGATCTGCTATAGATCAGTTATAAACCACTGACGCATCCTTGAAAAGGAAGAAAACAAGTAGTTTTCTAGTAGCGCTGAAGAATGTTACAAAACATCAAAGACCTTGCCCTTTTCCTGATAACAGAGAAATCAGGCACTGATGGAAAAAAACTCTCCTGATCACCAAGTAATGAAACAGTAATGAGCATGGCAGCTCCTCTGCTATCTCATTACAATACATGGTATTGGGGTGTGTTTGCCAACATTGTAGAGAAAGGGAAAACAGGCTGACAGAGGCTCTCCTATGAGGGAAGGCTGAGAGAATTGGGATTGATCAAGCTGGAGAAGAAAATATTTTGGGGTGACTGAATTGTGGCCTTCCTGTACCTGAAGGGAGCCTACAGGAAGGACAGGGAGAGACTTTTTTACAAGGCCGAGGGGGAATGGCCTCAGACTGAAAGAGAGTAGTGTTAGGTGAGATATTAGGAAGAAATTCTTGCCTGTGAGGGTGGGGTTGCCCAGAGAAGCTGTGGCTGCCCCATCCCTGGAAGTGTTCAGAACTGGTTTGGACAGGGTTTGGAGCAACCTGGTCTGGTGGAAGATGTCCCTGCCCATGGTTGGGGGCTGGAACAAGATAGTCTTTAAGGTCCCTTCCAACCCAAGCCATTCTAGGAATCTATGAATTTATGTCTATCCAACACCACTTTGCATAGGAAAAAAATTAATGTAAGACTATTTTGTTTCTTCTTGACAACAATAATCTTCCAAAAATTGCATTCTTGATTTAAATGTTCATGGATCTGGTTGTTAGCTGAGCCACGACACCAAAGAATTTTTAAAATTGCAATGAAGTACCCCAAGAGAAAACAGTCTGATATATCTTTACTCATAAAATTCCATGACCAGGTCCTTTCTTCTTTTCAATAAAAGAGCACAAGGCAGATTTTCTTACCTATGTCCTAATTATCCTAATTACATTGAATTTAACATTATTTTTCCGAGGTCCACCGAACTCAGCATATAGAAAAATCACGGCATTGGCAAGAAATCCACATGAAAGAGTTAATGCATTTGCAACCACCAGACACAAAACACAAATCTTCGCAAGTCCTGCTGTAATGCGGCTCCCCTGATTGCCTCAAAAAGACAAATTTCTGCTACAACACGGAAGCATTACAAACTAAATTCACCAGAGTCCCGTTGTGCCTTAGCTAGAGAATATGATTCCTGTATTAAGTGCTTTTAATTTCAGTGCTTGGGAGCTGGTTTAAAACTGTCTGCTAATTTGCGGCGCTGCTACAAGTCGCGCTCTTGTCGCTGCAATCAGAGGCAGGACTTCTTTAATGTGCCTCTCTCCACATTCCACTTTGCTCAGCCATAAGCCCAGGCAGCTCTCTGCCTGTCTTGGCAAACAAATCAGCTCCAACAGGTGAATTTGTCAAGCATTGATATCATCCTGGTAGGGGTGAAATCCTCCCATGACAGGTGATCATTGAACCATAGAATGGTTTGGGTTGGAAGGGACCTTAAAAACTATCTCATTCCAAACCTCCCTGTCAATGGCAAGGATGTTTTCCACTAGAGCAGGATGCTCAGATCCCCTTCTAGCCTGGCCTTGAACAATTCCACAGATAAGGCAGCCACAGCTTCTCTGGGCAACCTGTGCCAGGGCCTCACCACCCTCACAGTGAAGAATTTTTCCCTAATATCCAATCTAATCCTTCCCTCTACCAGTTTGAAGCCATTCCCCCTTGTTCTGTCACTCTATACCCTAGTAAAGAGTCCCTCTTCAGCTTTCTTGTAGCCTCTTTGAGTACTGGAAGGGGCTCTAAGGTCTCCCTGGAGCCTTCTCTGGGTGGAACAACCCCAACGTTCAGCCTAATCCTAACGCGTTTCTCCTATCTCCTAGGGTCACCATCATCCTGCCTCACTGAGTCATGTTCTTGAGATGCTGATCCTCGGGAACCCAAAACTTCAAAAATATGAAACTTAGGGTGTTTTTGCAAAATATACTTTATGGCACCTGTCCTGCAGGCCCACACAGCACCTCACACTCAGCAACGTCCACACTGCCACCACTCCCCACAGCTGGAGGCATTGCAGAGCACAAGGACCGTGTCCACCTTTCTCATCACCAGCTTCCAAAAATAGAAAACGGTTGTCCTAGGCCCTGACCACAACTAAATACTTGAAAAACATCCAACTGGCCAAATACTGAAAAACTTCCTGTGGAGAACATCAAAGCAACTTCAAGCGGATGTGGTCCCCTGCTCCATGCATCGCGTCCACTAAATAAATGTCACAACATTGTTGAAGGTTACGTGAGGTAATCTGGCACAAGGTGGTAAATATTGAAGGCTTGGGAAGAAAAAAATCCCCAAGTTCACTACTCAGTAGTAGATATTTCACCGGAATTTATTACGGCAGGTGGAAGTTGGTTAGATGACAATGACCTGAAACCCATAAACTTGTAGGTATACTTTTTTTCCTGTGGAAGTGAATTATTTTCAGGTAGTTTAACATATCTCTGATTCTAATTACTAGGCAGACCAAGAGCAGCCTGAACATTTGACCTAAGTAGCTTCATTTCTTTGTTTAAGAACAGATTTACTTGAGGCTGGTACAATATGTGAAAGGAGCTCGGCTCCACTGCTGGGAACAAAAATAGAATATTAATTAATTATTTAATTCTTTTTTTTAATTACTATTGTATCAGAATCTTAAAGTGGGGCATTTCTCTGTGTCAGGAAATGGTTTTTAAAAATGTATCTTTACAATAAAATAAAAAGAAAAGGAGAAAGAAAGAAAAAGAAATCATTCCTCTTCAAATTGAAACCAGCATAAAATATTACCCCAAAAGACCTGGGCTGATTTCTTTATAAATGAGCACAATGTTAGAACCATGGCAAAGGCAAATTGGCCTACAAGAAAACTGACAGCTTTATAGCCCCTGCCTCTGATTGAAATGTTGGGAAATCTCTTGGCAATTCTCCCAGACATCCAGGTAGAACAGTGAGTTCACTGATTATGTTAACTAAAACAATCTGCCTTTGCACAAACGCACCTCGAGCCCAGCCAAGTGTGAAGGCTTATCAACGTGCCAGACCAAGAAAAAGACCTATTTACCTGTGCAGAGCAGCTAAACGACAAGGCTCTGCAAAACAACCCAGGGACATCAGCGTGCAGGGCTTTTTATTATTATTATTATTTTTTTTAATGTATAGCCTAAATGAAGGCAATGAGCCCTCGGTGGGACTTGTATGGGTGTTAAACGAGAGCGCGACTCCAACCGATGAGTTCAAACGTTTCTAGTAATCAATAGTGAGAAACACCATCTTAAGGAACAATGTAGTAAAACACATATGGGCAGGGAGAATAAACTTATTTCCGGGAAGAAGAGGCTCAACATAGCCCTCACTGGTTATCTTTTCAGCCGGCCATGGTGTGGAGGAAGCGCTGCCAGGACACGGGTGTCCCGCTCGTGGGGCGAAGAAGGGAGTTGTTTATGTTTTCTAAAGGGGGAAAAAATGAGAGCCATAATAAACCTAAACAATAAAGATTACAAAAAGAAACAACACTGTTAAGTGGCAATCTTTTGAGGTGAATGCATAGCTGAATGTTATTTTAAACAGCACATAACCCAGGGAATTATGATGCTGTTTACACAGGCCTGTCTCTTGGAATCTGTGTATGTTTAGAGTTTGGTTTGTTATATGTCTTGGTTAAGCTCTCCAATATGTCTGTCTTCTGAAAAAGAACCCTATGCTGTGTTAAAAGTTAGCTCCAGCAAGTTAAAAATACGGAGAAAGTACCTTAAGTAATGTCCCTTTCCCCAGAGATGCCCTTGGTAGCAGTCAGTAATGCAATCAGATATCCAGGGTTATTTCGACTGCCTGCCAAAACATCACTCATGTCTATTAAAGCATCCTGAAAAACACCATTACATCAATTCCAGCAACGGCATAATTATTCTTCTTTCTGGAATGTCTTCTGATGTGAGTCACCCTGCCGGCGTGGGATTTCTCTGGAAAGCGGCTGTAGGAATGTCCCAGAGGCTGCAGGGTAGGGTGGGGGCCAGCAGCAAGATGCTCTCATCCCAAAACTTGGTGGATGCCCAGGACGGTGGCTGGATGCACCACTCAGTGACACCCCACCAATGGCTTAGACACAACCCCCATTCCCAAAGACATGGAGCCCCAACATGTTTCTTCTTCACTTATATAATGGATTTTCAAAAAGCACATTTTTTGCAATTGCAAACCAAGGCAAACCACTGACAATTACATTTTTTTGCTGAATAACTTGGGTTTCTCTTTAAAAATGCAAGCAGGAAGTTCCACAAGGCACAGTAGTTACAGTAGTTTATATATTAATGAGCATGTCTCTGCTCATTCCAACTACAGTTATCTCAGGACTTCCACATAGGCAATGCAAACCACACCTCCTCAATCCACTGTGACACAACTGCCAATGGGATTGTAGTTAGAGAACAGAAGGATTATTATGGTTCCATATTTGAACAAAAATCTATAGAAAATCCTTGTGAGAAATTCTGGTTTTGATTACACTACTGTAAATCCCAATTTCTTTGAGGTCAATGGATCATCTAGCTCAACATTAACATAACAGAGAAGAGTTTGGCCCTCTGCCTTCTCCTTTAATCTTTCTAACAGAAAAGTTTAACTTGATGAGCCTCTGCTTTATAGCAGGAACAGTAGCGGTAGAATAAAATAGTATTAATTTTGTACTTTAGAAGAATAAAGAGAATTTGACATTATCGCTAAATAGCAACTAGACCAATAGTCATCCCTAACAGAACTACATATAGACAATTTTTACCAGAAATGCAGAAATGGACAAGTGCCATTGTTAAAATTATAAATAAGTAAAATTTAGTTTTATTAATTTGTATGAACATCCAGCCTGTTCCTATCCAGCTCCATGAAGCTGTGGCAATGCTAACAGACTTGTGATAAAGACCTGACCTCACTGAAATTAGTCAAATACTCAGCAAATTCAAAATATATGACTTTCAAGTTATATTCTGCTTGCTAAACATTACAGAATCCCCACCAACAAAAAAAATAAAGTATTTAGTCAGCTATCAGATAGGTCCTAATGTCACAATTGAAATGGCAGTGTAGGAAAGGCTCTTAAAACAGACTCTTTGAGCATCCTTACAAAAGGAAAAAAAATTATAATTTAAATGCTGAATAGTCATTTGCATTGCTCTCCCAGACATAAGGACAAATCTGACATTCCTCTTCATCTGCTGGTTATTAGAACAAAAAAAACTTTTAAAATTTCTTGCTTGCCTTTGGAAACCCTCTCAGGCACATGTTGGAGTTCTTGGGGTCGTCCTATGCAGGGCCAGGAGCTGGACTCGATGATCATTGTGGGTCCCTTCCAGCTCAGGATATTCTGTGATTCTACCATTAAGGAAGATCTGTTAACAAATTGGGAAGACAACTATGGGGAGCAAAGTGTGCTTTTACTGCAAGATTTGTATTAGCAGGATATCTTCTCCAGGAAAGCAGTCAAGCTGGAATGTCACCAGTTTGCAGGTGAGGAGACTGTGCCATTTCACAGAGAGTAAATAAACATGATCTGGAGGCCCCCTCTGGAAACAGATATTATTAAGAGTTCATATTTTGGGGGTCTTAGCATATGGAGAGGGCCATCAGTCCAAATCTCAGTGCTGCCCTGGAAGCTGTATCTCAGAGAGCCACAAAGAGCTACATTAGAGGATTTGGAGAAGGAAGTGGCAAGGATGGTGACAAGAAAAATACAGCTTCCACTGGAAGCCTGAAGTAACTCCTTCTGCATCCTCCCACATTTGTTGTGTCACTTCTGCACTCCACAAAAGCGTTTTGCCAGGTCAGACCTGTGAGTCTAAAATTTTAGCCCTATCCCATCCACAGGGAACAAACTCTTCCCATGGAAGAGCTGGTTGAATAAAACCTCATGCCACCAAATTTCACTCATCATTTCCCTACAAGGAGAAAGGCCACCAGCAGCTCCAGGTTTAGCTAATTTGTTACCAAAAAAAAAAAAAAAAAAGAAAAGTCATAATGTGAATGTGAATAGATCCATTTTATCAATGAAAAAAATGGAGGCAGAGAAGAATGAAAAATTCTCATACTTTTCAGCAGGATGTTTTCCTGCATGTGGCATTTATCACAATTTAATCTCTTTTAGGATTTCTTGATTATTTATTGTAAAATGGGATAGATACTTTGAACAAAGCTAGGGCAGGAGACGAGTCAATATCCAGCAGCAACAAATATTTAGAGGCAACAGATTTGTAATAATTAGATGGAGACAAGAGATGATGAATTGGTAAATCTGAAAGTCTTTACAAACTCTGAAAATCTCAGATGATCGTTTAATCCATCAACTATCTTCTTAAGAAATACAATCACGGAAACTCCTGCCAAAAAAAAAATCCTTACTGTAATCCCACCTTTATCTCATCCACAAATATACTTTTTCTATATAAAGACACAACCCCTCTTAAAAGGTCAGTGTTTGTAGTTGGCCACCAAACACACCAACATGCCTGCACAGCCAGTCAAGCTCTTTACCGTGCCTATTTTGTAACCCACAGACACTTCTATGACAAACAGGGGGAAATCTCCCATTTCTACATGGCAGACACATGTTTCTTCACGTACCTACTTCCACTTCTGTTTCTCACAGGTTACACACGGCTTAGATCCCCTTTTAGCTGAACGTGCACTGAACTTACTAAAGATGAAGCGAACAGGCATTTCCTCATAGCACTACCTCGCACAGGGGACAGCTTAATGGCTTTGCAATTAATATATGCATAAGTACAACCTGCATTAGTGGTGGTAAAAGGCAAGTTGGCTCCTTGATTACGCGCTATTAAATAACACCAAGGTCCTCGTGTTCAGTGCAGGCATGTGATATACCTGTCCAAAGGTGGAATATTGTATGAGTCTATACATATTTTCATCCCAACACATGGCTAAGCTTGCTCTAAAATGATCTTCCTTTTGTTTTTTCAACCTGTGGAAACCACCTGGTTTCATGTTTGCTGGTGATGAGCAGAGATTTTTAAATGATGCTGCAGCAAGTCACATTAATAGCAAGAGAAAGCCTGGCCCAGGAGCTATTTACTTCTGAAAATAAGAACAACAACAACAACAAAAAAAAAAGAGAGGATATTTTATCTGAACTCATTACAAAGAACTGCTGCACAATGGCAATGGGGCCCCAGAAAGGGAAAAGCTGAGGAGCTATTGCCTTATAGAAATCAAGGATAAATATCCTTCCTTACTTTAGAGGAATAAAAATAGGTTTAAAAATCCTGAGGAGGGTTGGGGAGCTGAAGTTGGTTTCTTTAAGCAAAGCCTTCATATAAATTCTAACTCTGCAGTTAAATGGAAATGCTTAAGCCTATAAAACTAGAAGGAGATGAGAAAAGGGGGGAACCCGTATACATGAAACCAGCAGATACATAACCATTTTATACAGTTCAGTAGGCAGGCTAACATGAGCTTAATAGTGACAATTGTTTTAAATTGATTCAAATAACAAATACACATTTCAGAGATTATGAAGTTTTGCACTGCATTTTTCTTTTTATCTTTCAAAGAAAACAATGCTAATAGTTTCCTTTTTCCTACGCTCAATGACTATTTACTACTTTCTTGATGTGGACTTTCAAAATACAAAGAAGGTTTGGCAAGTTTTCAAAGTCTTTCTTCAAAGTCAGCTCTTAAGTACTTTTTATAAAAACATGAAGAATACTTCTTACTACGGAGAATTGATAATGTACTGCTTTCGTTATTTGTATATGAAATACTGTCAGATAAATGCACATGGATTCATTTGTTTGGACCTTCTCTGTTAACCTTCTGTATGAAATTGATTTCGATTGATCACAAGAGTCAGGAACACAGCAATTGCTTTCAACCAAAAGCAGCTTCAGACATTATAGACCCAAGTTTCAAAGAAAAAAAAAAAGTTACTGTACTTGCAAGTTTAGAGTCAAACTTGGCAGTTCTTCCAAACAGAGTGGTCAGAAGAAGAAAAATAAAAACAAACATCCTTCCAAGATTTTTTTTTCTTCAATTGCCATACAAAATAGTGGTACAAGCATGTCACAACCCTTTCCGAAAGTTATTCATGAAGACATAAGCAAAGTGTCCTAAATACTTTGTTGCCAGAGAGCTAACATTTGTAGAGCATTTTGAGAATTTAAGGAACTTTAGAAAGTTGTCAGCTCTTTGCTGCTGCACAGAGCTAAACTTGAAAACAGACACAAATCAAAGCAGCCCCCTCAATATGACAAACCCGAGCGGTCGGACCATTTGTAGCCCATCACATCAGTCTGTTTATTAACAGTGACCTGAACGGGGGGCCAAATCCAGAGGTGACTTGTAAGGTGGGCAAATTAAATTGTGTAAGTAGATGTAAGTAGATGTGAGTGAGTGTGAGAGCCCAGGCTGGTGGTGTTTGCACGCCAAGGGGCCTGAGAAAGGTACCAACCAAGCCAGGAGAGAGAGAAGCAGCGCTGAAGGCTATGGACATGTCTTCTTCCAGACCCAGCTGTGCTACCTGAGATGGTAGCACCAGTCCTCCACACTCTTGTTTGCTACCTTGCAGAAGAGGGTGCAAGGAACATCCCCAACTCAGAAGCACAGAATATGCTGAGTTGGAAGGGACCCACAAAGATCATCAAGTCCAAGCCTTAGACCTGCACAGGACCATCCCCAAGGGTCACACCCTGTGCCTGAGAGGATCATCCAAACACTTCCTGAGCTCTGGCAGCCTTGCTGGCATGACCACTGCCCTGGGGAGCCTGCTCACTCAGAAATACCCAGTTGGGTTAGTTCAAACACACCCCGTCAGCAGAGTGACGGAGCTCAGGTTGTGTTGGTGGAAGTGGGTAACGAGCATCTCCACCACCTCTTCCTTCTCGCCGAGCCCTGCGGGCAGCAGTGACAGGATCATTTTCAGCTGGCACAGCTGGTTTACAGAGCAGCATGTCTGTGCTTTTACCCCAGTTGTGGGTCTTTCTCTGATTATCTCCAGAAATTACACTGTGGCCTTCATTTTCCTCCGCATCCCTAATGCCTCTGTTCCTCCAATTTCCTGCCTCCGGTGCTGACACCTCTTTGTTCATCTCCCATCTTTTCTCTGTCTTGTCTATTTAGACTGTAAATTGTTTGATAAAGGGACGATGACTTAATAGGTGTTTGCACTACATCTGGCACCATTTGGTCTTAAACTCAGCTGGGACATGAAGTCTCTACTATTAAGCGAATAATTAATAATGATTAGGTCCTAAAACAGCAATGTGAAACTCCACTAACCTTACCCACTGCTCCTATCACTCTTCTATTTCTTCTAATGCCTTCTGGCTTCTGCAGGGATTGCTCCTGAGCCATGCTGACCGAGTGGCAGCAGGCACTGCTGTTCAGTAGCCCACTGGATACTTTGGAAAAAGGAAAGTTAAACTGGGAATTATGCTAAATGTGAGTGCAAGGTCTTACAAAAACTTATAATGTATTCCTGTGACAGGGCTGTGCTATGCATAATATAAACAGCTGCATGTAGGGGAGATCGCTGCTCTGTTTCAGGAAGTAATAGCTAAAAAAGCATTTATTTCTGACAATTAATGGACATAAAAGCCTATGTGCTATCTAGAGAGGAGAAGATTAAAGGAGGGAAGTAGCTTACACTATTGGATCGGCTGCACGAAAACAAATAACCCCACAACTTCATTTTGTACAGAGCCTTCCATAAAGTCTGGATAATAAAATGCTTTACAGCGAGCAAAGAGGGAGGGAGGAAGCAGAAAGCAGAACAGATATGTTTTGAGCTGAGATTGGATCCCAAGCAGCGCAGCCGTGCCAAGCAGCAGGAGCTGCAGAGGAGAAGCTCTCACCCCAGCGGCGGCAGGAGCCCGGGACAAGCCCGGCAGCAGGCTGGGCTCAGGCTGGGCTCAGGCTGGGCAGTGTAAGAAAAAAAAAAAAAAAAAAGAGGAGAGGGAGAATAAAAAGATGAGGAGCCAAATTTTTCTCCTGATTCCACCAACGCAACCCCACTGACATCAATGGGTGTAACTGAGAACAGAGCCAACCCAAGGCAGCCCGACAGACATGCGGGGAGAGTTTGAAAACAAACAGGATGCTCCTGATGGGTGAAGGAAGATGGATGGGGAGCTGGAGGGGGAGCTGCTGCGGGCCGTCCCTCTCCATAGGAGACCCCGTCCCAGACCCACAGGGCAGCAGCTTGCTGCACCAAAAAGTTTTGCTTGGGAGGCCCTGGGGCCACAGCTCATGGCCTGGGGCAAGGGCTGTGCAGGTCAAAGCTCCTGGTCCCCCCAGACTGGTGTGTCAGAGCCCGTGAGGCAGCAGGCAGACGCTGGACAGAGTGGTGTTCCCTAAATCTTCCCTGATTTTACAGGAAAAGCCACATTTCTAGGGGGCTGATCAGCCCACTTCGGAGTGCAGGGAAAAAAGCAAATATCTTAGGGATTCCACTGACAGAGATGATGTTTATCTACCAAATGACAGGACCCCCCCCCTGATTATTTCTGTATCCTGTTGTAGCACATAAAAAGACCAGATTTGACAAAAAACTGATTTCCAGCCTCCCCAGCACAGAGATCTATGCAAGACTTAAAATAAAACCTGATTTCTCCAGGATTGAGCAGTCCTGTGCTGAGCTGGGTGGCGTGCAAAGCAGACACGTTTTTATAGAATCTCACCCTAGATTACTTTCAAAAGTAGCTTTTTCACAACATATTTGTTTGGAAGATTTTACTGTCTCTTCCTCTTTTTCTATTTTCAGACAGCTTTGTTCAGTGGGAAATAGATACATAAATGCAGCTCTTTTTGCAGTTACTCAATATTTAAGAGTTGATCTACTACAATAAAAAATTATCCGGAGTTTGGAGGACACACACACACACACACATATACTCCTTAGTTCTCTAATCCTTCCTAGGAAAAAAAAATATCCAAATAGTCATTTTGAAAAGTTGCTGGGAGTACACAGACAGCTGTTCCTCATACATACTGCAAATGTTTCTTTTAAATTCCTACGGACGCAAGAGTTTGATACCAAGCCAGTACCTCTAGAAATGGAGAAAACTAAACACACCCCATACTGATGCTTTTACTGTCCCAACAAACTTTCTCCCACAACTAAAATGTTAAAACTTTTACCCCACATCCCACATTGGGAGATTAGTCCAATAACTAATGTTCTGTCCAAGTAAAATACATTTTGTCATTGCTCGAAAATGTTACCTTTCACAGAAGTATAGTATTTCTGACCAGCAGGGAACATATGTCAACATTATCTATTATTACACAATGTCAGGACCAGAAAGGGAAGGTGGGTGGTGGATGTTAATAACAACTTAAGCGATTTTCTAAAAGAGGCATTTGAGAAGTACAAAGCCAGAAGTTTTGAATGTTTTGTCTGATTGTAGCTGTGTCAGCAACCTGCCCCCACCACCAGCACAAACCTAATTCTGCCTGTGACCCAGTGCCTAGTTCTCTTTTCAATTTGAGCCAACACATTGCTAAACTGGAAAGTTTGAAAAATACCTTCGAAAACTTCTCCACCAAAAGGAAAGAGAAGAAAAAAAAAAAGACAAGAAAAACTTATGATCAGCCCTGGTGGAAGTGTTAAGGCTGCGATTTTAAGACCGAGATTTTTCACTTTGATTTTCTTTAACACTGTGTTAAACTGCTTTTCCTGCGCTGCTACCCACAACTATATTTGTCTGCAGAGTGTCTTCAAATTAAAGGTTTTTTTTCTTGGTGGAAAGACACAGTCCCTTGCAGCAGGCTAACCCAGAAATCACGTTGCTGTTCTAGCTGAAGAATGGGAAAGTTGGGTTTCACCCCACATCCTGACACAGATTTCTCATGTGCCCCTAGTCACGTCACTTTGCCCCCCCTTGTGCCTCAATGCCCAGAGTGCAGCCAGACAACCTTCCCACCTCTCTGAGGTGTTGTGGGATGCATATGCCAGAGATCATGACACAGCCACAGCAAAAGAACCTTCCAAACACATGAGATAAACAGCCAACTGCAGAGTGTACCTACCATGTCCATGTGAGCTTTCACTTCAACAGCCAAACGCAAACTGCAAAGCATCCACTTGTTTGGGTCTCAGGAGATGCTCAGAAGCAGCATCAGGATGCTGAATGATCATAGAATCACAAAATTATAGAATACTTTGGGTTTGAAGGGACCTTTAAGACCATTTCATTCCAAACCCCTGCCATGGGCAACTAGACCGGGTTGCTCCAAGCCCCATCCAACCTGGCCTTGATGATGGCCCCTTTAGGTGCTCCATGGGACAGGTTCAACACCCCTCTGCACCACCCAGGATTCAAAGCTATACGACCAGACAACCATTTTTGGCATTGACTTGCTTATAAAACCCTCACCACAGGAAAGTTTGGGAAACTCCCATTTCCCACCAGAACGCCTGCAAACAGAAATGGAACAGGCAAACACTTGCACTGAATAAATCAAAGGGAGATGAGTAGTGATGCCGTTAATCAACCACATTTCCAGTAGTAATTCTCCTACTGGAAATGTTGAAATTAATGTCTTCAGCATCTGCCTTCCACTATCTAGTGCTAAATCGGAGAATAAAGCTGGAGGAGGGAAGGTCTATTCAAATTTACCCGTGTGGGAAGCAAAGCTCCCATGGCCATTGAGGGACTGCTCCCTGCAGCCAACGGCACCGCAGAGCAGTGAACACAAGGGTCCCCATGTGATTAAAGAGGAAAGGAAAACGGCATTCTCCTTAAAATAACTCCCATGTGTGAAGATGTTTCCACGTAGATGAACGTGTCGCTCCCAATCTCACCACTCCATGAAGATCAGCCAACCCCTTGCCATCATCCTGGTATTTGGGTGGAGTTCCCATTAAACCCCATTTTATGCATACCCTTGTCAAATAATAGGCCTCACATTCAATTTCCAACATGGATTTGGGTGCTGAGAAAGGAAAATTGCTTCCCCCACCGCAAACACGGTAGTGTCAAAGTTGCCAGGTCCATAGTATTTCCTCACCTTTTTTTTCATTTTGCTTTCATATCTGCTTAGAAAATCTATGTAATTTCTTTGCAGTGTGTTCTTTCCCCAAAAGCAAATCCTTCAGGGTATTTATTCCCCTCAAAATACAAATTATTCTGTTCCCCAGTAATTATCTGTTTTGCATACAGTTACACAGCTGAATCAGAAGCAGCAAGATATGAATAAATATATAAATAATGGACACACCGAGGTGTAGTTTCTCATGTTTAACATAACACAGGGGAATACATTTTTATAGCAAGCCAGTAAATGTTGCAAACTGATGTTTTCAATTCCAGTGACTTAGAATTAACTTCTAACTGTGAGAGCTAAACTAGCTGCAGTCTTTTATAATCTCATGCTTTAAAGTTATAATGGTCTTTTTTCATCTGCTGTGAAAGAAGAAATTATATTTTACTAGGAGATGGTAAAGGTAAACCACGGAAAAAAATATACTTCAAACTGCTTAAATATAATTATTTTTGTTCCATGTGATTTCACTCAGTGATATAAAGGAGAGAGATGGGTTGGCCTATGGAATAGGAATGTGCCGGTGAGTGGAGAAAAGCACATATTGTTTGGCAATGCTTATGGAGTTTACACACAAAAAAAGGAGAAATATATCAAAAACTGTAGAAAAACTGGAGAAAAACCACTTTTATTTTTTCCCATAAGCAGCAGTTCAAACATCTATCGAAAGCAAAACTTAGCACTGTGCCTTTTTTATGAGGCTGAAACTGGTACCTTTAGGAATTGTTTCATTCAAAAAAACCCTCCAGTTCCTCTATGGAAGTGCACTTTCCTCTAAGCCATGGCAGGGACTGTGTTCGCCTTGTGTAGCTTTGGACCAGACCAACGCTGGCCCCAAGATATTTTTAAGGAGTATTTTCTTGTGTCGCTGACCTACGGCCCTACTGATCTGCAACAGCACTTTTGTGACCCCTGCCACCCCACCTGGCTCCTCTGCAGGGCTGGGGGCACCCCAAAGCCCCAAGGCCACCACCACTTACACCATATGTGGATCCTGAGAACCAAACACCCCTGAACCTGAGCTGGAAAAATTCAAATGCAGCACGTTCCGGAGCTCACTGGCCTGACTCCACTTCTTTGGGAATGAGGTTGGAACTCTGAACTCAGATCTGAACCTGGATCTCGGGTTTAGATCCAGGGCTTTGGGTTGGGCCCCATCTCTAGTAAAAAAAAAAAAGGATAAAAAGAGATGAAAAGATAATTGTAGAAACTTAAAAGCCAGCACTGCATTCTTTTAAAATTACAAATTAAGCTATAAACAATTCCAAACTATGCTGTTTTTATTAAAAATGACTTAATAATCTAATCTTCCTTTCCTCTCTTTTCTTTTGGAATTTATCCTATATCCCAGTAATCACACATAGAAATTACACAACACCACACTGGATACTCCTGACAATATAAACACAACTGTTTATCCAGAAGCATTATAGGTTCATGCAAAAATACAGCATTTAAAGCTTGTGGTCAGATCAAGAAACCACAAGTATAATTGTTTGTTTATCCAGCCAAGCATTACTCCGCCGTGTAAGTTTATGGGGGGGAGGGGGTTGTATTTATTTATTTATTCCTAACCTGTTTTAAAAATTAGAGTTACAGAGTGAAAGCAGACGATTAAAGGCAAGAAGGGACATTTTTAATATGGAAATCGCGCCATTGTCGTAGCTCACGTTACCCTGTTTCATCCTTCCAGGGAAGCCTCGTGATAACAGGGCCCTTTGGTGGAATTTCGACATATTTTTCCCTTTAGTTCGGGGCAGCTGGTTTCTTTCCTCTCGGAGAGGAGAGCCGAAGTATATTTATCACTCCAGCAGTGACTCAAAACAAACAGGAAATCTTCATCAGCAGGCTCCTGGGCAAGGCAGATACCAAGGTACTGGCAGAAAGGAAACAGAGGCTTTCAGCTGTGGGAGTCCGACACGCAGCCTATACTGCAGCGACAGCAGATAACTGGGCTAGAGAGCCACCAAATTATTTTTAAATTAAAAAAAAAAAATAAAAATAAAGAGGCGATCCTGAGGTAGCTGAGAGCACTCATGGCATCCATGGGGGCGGCTGAGCTGAACACCCAGCCCGGACACGCGTTGGGAACCTGGGAGAGGGAGGAAACCTGTGTGTTGGCCAGGCTGGGAGGTTTTGCTTTGATCCAGTGGCTTAGGAAACCCACTCCTTTCACCCCAGCAAGCCCTTCTTTAAAAGCAGGGGTTTCCGGCAGGGATGGCCGCCTTGCAACAAGGAGGGAGGCAAAAAGCTAAGAAAAACAACAGCAAAAAAAAAAAAAAAACCAAATAATGTTAATAATGTTAACCTTTGATATGATTATTCATGTTCATGGGTGGTTTGTTAATAATTTTAACTGTTGATACAATTATTCATATTCGTGGGTAGTTTTAGAAAGGCCTCTGAAAACAAGCTAATAAATGGCCTGGCAGTGATGACTCCTCCTGCCTTGATTAGAGACAGTCCTGACACAGGAATTGTTCCGTAGGGTTGGGTTGCTTTTTTTTTTTTCCTTCTTTTCCCCACCAGTGTTGTTAAACATTAAACTAGAATACTTCAGTCCATCTGTCCATCTTAAGAACAAAACACAAGGACAGCACAGGACTGACACTAGTCTGCTCCTTGTAGACATCTCTGTCAATTGGCCACAAGCCTAGGTAGGATTCTGAGAGTCTGTAAGGCTGACACCACACCAAACACTCGAGGAAACAGTTACTGCAAATGAGGAGGGCTGGGAAAACTCACTATCTGCTTTCCCTGCTCCTCTGCTTCTCCCCAGGCACTTGTAGTTTACTGTGGCCAGAGATGGGGCACGATGATCCCTAGGTCTGACCTGCTGTGGGCTTATCTCCAGAGCTGGCAGGAAACAGTGGGTCTGGTCAGGACATTCTCTGGTGGTTAAAAGGAGACTTATGCACCTTAAAACATGTGCCTGCCTTCCCTTGCTCTTGGCCAACTCTGGATAGCTGCAGCACTGAGAGCCTACCACGCCACCAACCTGCCCTCTTGAGCCAGACGTACCCCTTGACCTTGGAGGAGCCTGGAAGGGTGAGTCCTACAGCAGCATTTTAATGTGTTCAGGCTGGACTTGGTTTTTGAGCTTCCACAGCCCGTCCTCCAACTCAGCAGACGTCACACCCCTATCGCCGAGCTGCACCCTGTGACACCCAACCTCAACGTCTCACCACAGAAATCCAGCCTTCTATTAATAAGGATGACTGGCTTGGCTGCCAACCTAAGGTGCAAGAGGCTGATATAGGGAATGCCAGACACCCACATCCTTGCAAACAGTTGGAGGGGCAGTGTACTCGGATGCAAACCCTGTCTGACCATGCAATGACAGCATGAAATCACCATGGCCTGAGACATCCCAGACACAATAAGCATTAGCAGTGAAAGGACCAGTTAAAGAGCGTGAGTGCTTCAGAGTGGCTCATTCGCAGTCTCCACAGGACTGCCCTATGGAGAGCTGGCTAAGGTCTATGTCAGAGATGACTACCAAAACCTCTGGGTCAGGACAACTCTTTTTTGGAAGCATCTGGCAGAATGCATCACCACTATGTTGACTCACAGATGTGTCAAGGCATAAAGTCAAGCTAGGTGGGTAGTTCTGGAGAGTGTCTCTAGAGACCAGGCCGTGTGTATCATCCTAAGGAACTGTGTGGTCTATCCAGCACCCCAGCCAGTGCCAAGGAAGGGAAACCTGGTTACAGTCTATGTATGCTGTGCAGTAGGTGAGAAGGTTAAGTTTAGAGAACTCTGGAATGATTTGTGTTAGAAGGGTCCTTAAAGACAATCTCATTCCAACCCCCCCGCCATGGGCAGGGACACTTTCCACTAGACCAGGTTGCTCAAAGCCCCATTCAAGTTAACAAGAAGAGAAAACAACAGGGTTGTAAATAAGAAATGTATGGTATGAGGGTAACTACTCACTCAAAAGCAACTGGACTGACCCGTTCCATTTAATATTTCACCAGCTAAAGATACGAAAGTATGAGACAACTAAAGAAAGCACCACACTGAGGATGTGATTTGCAGTCACGAGGAGCAAGCAGCAGAGCCAAGAGCAGAGCAGGGATCCATAACTCTTACTCAGTGCAGTAACTACCTCCTCAGACCTCCGTTAGGTTCAAACACATTAACACTAACTGCTGTGCCTAAAGGTTGGCTTTGAAAGTACGTAAGAACAGTCTCTGGGCTGCTCTGGCTAGCTTGTACTAGTCTGGAGTTTGCCATCTGCAAGCCAAGGAATGCTAGAGTGCAACATCTTTCCACCACATGTCTTTCCGTCCCTTTCCTTGCCTCTGGCACAGGATTTACAGCCAGGGCTGTGGTGAGCAGTCAGTGTGTGACAGGAGGACGCTGAGCGGGGGTTCGACCTTCCACGCAGCACCAGAGCAACCCAGAAAGACAGAGTCCCTGCTCCCAAAGTGAGATGCAGGCACTGTGGTCTCAGTATTTGATCTTCAACCAGCTGCATTCAAAATACTGGATAGCACCAGCCTTTTGAATCTGCTCTCCAAGCAATAGAGGATTATTGGCTTTGGTGATGAAGTGCACTAGTCAGGACTGGGTGACTAAAGGAATTATTTTTCCTTGGTATTGCTCTGTGCCAACTTGTTTGATTACAATATTTCTTCCTCTCAAATGTACATTTCCCTTCTCCTAATCTTTGAATAATTTTATATTGAAACCAAAGGTCTATATATGTTATGTTATGTTATAGCGTGTTGCACCCTGTCCAGGATTCAGATCCTGGGTGTTTGCCCACCTGCCACATTGTACCACAACAAACCTAAGATGCCATCCTGCTACAGACTCATTACTGGACAGAACAGCCCTTGGATGCCCCCAAAACAAAGCAACACACACACACACCTCTCCCCTAGGAGACAGTGCTGAAGCAAAGCCCTCAAAGCCACAGGTGTAATTGATTTTTATCACGATTCATTTCTAAAACCAAAAAGGCACAGTTTCCAAGCTGATATGCACATGGGATATAAATAAATCCTAATTCTTAAGGAGGGTCAAAAAAACAGATTGGAGGAATCAAAAAGGGGGGAATTTATGCAGCTTTCAGAATCAGAGAGAAGAGGATGAAAGCAGAGAAAAGTGTTGTGCATTCAACTCCTTAAGTCCTGTTCAACTCCGTGATGACAAACAAACAAACAAAACCCGTGTCTCTTTTTCTCAGCTCAGTGATTACAGCAAACCCACAGTGCCAGCTTCAGACTGGCAAGGCAACTAGCACTGCTCTCAAAAACAAATTCGATGTTTTTTTTTGCCTTTTTTTTGTTTTATGTTGGATGATTTAATTATGAGCATCTTCCACACTCTCACCTATTTCTTTACCATCAGTCAAGGGGTATTTCTGTTTCCACTGCTGTTGTTTCAGGCTTACAAAATAGCAAAAACTGAGGAATGAGAAAAAAAATGATGAAAGCATATTGCACACACAGAGGAACTCAGGAATAAAGTATTTTCTTTTAAAGTCACCAACTGAAATGAACGTGCAAAAAGGAAATTCAGGAAACTCATGTTGCCACAGCAATTCTGCTCTGCCTGGAGCTCCCACCCAGGAAAGGTGTTTCTAATGTTACCTAGGTGTCATCCAAACAAAATAGTTCCAGAAGAGATACTTGACACCCTTTTTTTTTCTTCTAACTCAGCATTTCAGCTGGCAGTAAATAAATGAGAGCCAGAACTTCTAACCAAAAAATAAGTAAAGAGTTAATTATCAGGAGAGGGATTAACTCCTAGGATGCCTTAATGCCTGGGACCCTAAATTGGCTGCCCTACTATTCTGGGCTCACTGGGACATCCAGAATACTAATTTAGACTTACAGCATTAGGGGAAAAAATCTCCTGCTTTAAAAACGGAAAACTGTTAATCTGTTATTTCTTGAGCAAATACACATCAAACAATGTGAAGGAAATGGCACTTCCCATTTATATGAGTTTACCAACAACAATCACGATGAAAAGGAGACTATTTCAGGTTTGTAAGGGCTGTCTGTTATAACACACTGTCCCCATGCAGCAGCCAGTGTACATCTTGTAGGATCTGAAAAAGTTAAATTCTCAGAAATTCCCAACAAAGAAAAAAAATTACTATCGGTATTACAGATGTAGTAGGAGATTATTCTGTCTGAAAGTATCATTCATAGAATTATAGAATAGCAGAGGGGTTTGGGTTGGAGGGGACTTTAAAGATCACCTCAATTCAACTCTCCTGCCACGTGCTGTCTTCCACTATCCCAGGTTGCTCCAAGCTGTGTCCAACCTGGCCTTAAAAACTTCCAGGGGTGGGACAGCCACAACTTCTCTATGCAACCTGTGCCAGGGCCTCGCCAATCAAAAATTTCTTCCTAATATCCAATCTAAACCTGCCCTCTGTCATTTTAAAGCCATCCTCTTTCCCTATCACTGCAAGCCCTTGTCAGAAGTTCCAGCCTTCACAGGGGTAACTCTGCCTTTGAGGAACAAATTAACTCCTACTACACATCAACCTCCCAAAACTCTCTGTTCCCTCAGAGCTCAACTCCTGTACCACCACAACCCACTCCTCCTCCCGCAGGACACACAAAGGTGGGGTTTGAGATTTTTTTATGCCACTGCAATTAAAAAAAACCCACTCCTTCAAAGCAACAGGTTTCTCTGTTTGGGGTAGATTTAAGAGGAGCAGAGACTGCATCAAAAAGTATAACAGGCAATGTCTGCTCTATGCTTCACCTATGCAAACCAGGAGCAAATGTAATGATGTGAGCAGCCCATCAGCAGAGTTTGGCAGGGGTAACAACAATCACAGGCAGATAAGATAAGGCTGTAAGCTTTCAAGGTTGGGAAAGGGAAGTATCAGGATTACCAGAGCAGTTCCATAGCCAGCTGAGGCTGTTCTCCCACCCTCTTCTAGGAAACAAAAACTGATCCTTTGCACTTCACCCCGAGGGAGGAAAATAATCATTAGCTTTACATTATGAAGATACATGAAATAATTGTCTCTCTAAGATCAGACATGCCTACACCGAGTAGCCATGTGTGTGTACAGCTGTAGTTTTTACTGTTGTGACACAACCTACCCTCGCTATGACCCTCTCCCATCAGGTCATTTCTAAACTGTAGCTCCCTGTGAACTGGAACCATGTCTGCACAGCTCCTATTTTTGCCACTATAAATAGAAGAAACAACTTTGCCTGGCTCCGAATTATTTTGTAGGTTAAACAAACCTTTAACTGCTTCAGATAAAGCCAGGCAGAAGGTGTTTTTTCCAAACATCCCAAGCGAAGGAGTGCATTTCCTGCTTCCCTAATTCAACCTACGGCATCAGACATCTGTAACTCTGTTTACATTCCAGCCCTTCACAACTTAATACCGCTTGAAGCATCAATAATATAGGGCACATTTCTGACTGCTCTTTAGATATTTTTTTATCTCCATGGGACTTCCTGGTTTGGGATTTTGTAGTTTACAGTTTCTCACTAATAGTAACTAGCTGCAGCATTTGGCCTTAAGAGTTTACATATTATTTAACTAGATATAAGCAGCCAATTTAATTACAGCAAAGAGCCCTGTAGAGGCCTTGTCTGTTTTTTCCCCCTCCAACTATATCAGTTGGCTTAATAAAGATATTAGTACTCACTATAAACCAGGCTGTGATCGAGCTCTTAGATATCCTAGTCTTTAATAACATACTTTTGCCACTTTAAAAGCATGCCCTATCATAGATCTTCAAGTACTCAGATGTCCATGGCCTTAATGAAGGGATGGTGTGAGCCTTCTGTAGTTCACACACATTTCAGTTTGTGTGTGTGCACATTCCAGCACTTCTGAGCAAACTGCTCACCCTCCCCAAACGGACAGTCATCTGCTCCTGTCACTGTATTAAAGCTTAGTATTGAGCTGTATGGGTTGCACTCCTATGACAAGCTTCCCTTTCCCTGGGGGATGTAGAGAATAGGCTTTCATCTCCCCTACCAACCGGGCCAGCAAGAGGTCTGCTCCTACAAAGAAATTCATGGAGTCATGGAGTGGTTTAGAGTTGGAAGGGACTTTAAAGACCATCTCATTCCAAAACCCCTACCATGGGCAGGGACATCTTCCACTATCCCAGGTTGCTCAGAACCCCATCCGACCTGGCCTTGGACACTTCCAGGGATGGGGCAGTCACAGCTTCTCTGGGCAACCTGTGCTAGGGCCTCACCACCTTCACTGTAAAGAATTTCTTCCTAATACCTAATCTACACCTGCCCTCTGTCAGTTTGAAGCCATTCCCCTTTGTTCTGTCACTCCAGACCCTTGTCCAAAGCCCCTCTCCAGCTCTCTTGTAGCCTCTTTAGGCACTGGAAGGCGCTCCAAGGTCTCCCCACAGATTTCTCATCTCCAGCCTGAATAACCCCAACATTCAGCCTAATCCTACTACATCACACCTATACCCCTGATGCCTCCAAATCCTCATCTTCAGGTCCTATCTTCATATTTCTCATATGCTGTTGCTACACAAACTCTCTGACCCTCTATGAAAACTTTACATGATTTATGCCATTCCACTGGATAGCAAAATTCATGCCCAGGGTTGGCATTATGTGCAACTAAACCTGACTCAGACCAACCAGCATCTTGATGCTGTCAGAGTTTCATTGAATCCTGCGTTTGAAACCAAGGTGAGATACTGAGACTTGAGTTCTCTTATTTTACAGGGCTGATTTCCTCTGCAAGGTATCAAATTAGTACCTGAACATCACTTACCAAATCGACCATGCATATTCACAGCTCTTCTAACATTTGCAAGTTACATTACTACCAAGGAAAGCTCGAGACAGCTTGATTAAGCAACTTGCCCAAGGTCATACAGGAAGTTGTAGAAGAGTTGAAAACAAAAGCCAGATCTTCTTAGCTCCTGTCCAACCCTCCCTGGAATGAAAAGGCCAAACTGCTGTGTGGAAGTATTAGCAGAGTCATAGATCTCATCATATAAATTTCATAATGAATTCATGACTTAGCAAAGAAAATGTGCAAGCTCCCAGCACTGCTTTCCAAAATGTGCAAGCCCAGCGTGGCAGCTGGGAAGTGTTCCCCAAGCTCCGAGAGGCATCGGCTGTGGCCGCAGACCCTCTGCTCCAAACAGAAAGGAGAAAACAGGGAATAGCAATACCCTACAAGCCCATCTAATGCAAATGGATTCTGCCATCCTTTTTCTAGCCACTTCCCACCTCTTCAAGAAAGCAAAAAAGTGCATCTAATGGAAAAGCTGTTGAAGTCACTCAAGAGTGAGTTTGAAATCATTCAGGATAGCAAAAGGAGCATCCAGAGGGTAACAAAGGCGGTATTTATGTCTGTCCTTCTCCCTGTCTGTGTGGCTCTCGGTGATAGCCACAGGAATAAACAATAGCCTTGGCCCCTTGGCTGCAAACGGTTCGCTGCAGAGGCCCAATTAAGTCGTGGAAAGTCTAAACACAGGCACAGGAATCCGCTAATGCGGACAGGCCTGCACAATAGGGTCTCATCCTGGCTCTGCCCTGCTCCTGCTGAGCACCACCTTGCTGGGAGAAGAGCCTCCTCATCACCAGCAAGGCTCTTTCCACAGAAAGGTCCTGCTCTGCCTTGAAGCCCAACCCAAACGTGCACAGTTCCACTCATGTTGGGGAGGATTTCTGGCTCCATGCAGCATCATGGAAGGCAGGTTGGGTGATCTCAGGCTCGCTCACACCTGACAAAGCACACTTCTGTGGACACACAGGCAAAGGGCTGTTAAAGAGTTATGTCCCTCCCCAAATCTCCATCAGGTTCTAGCCTTGCTGACACAAACACTTCAAACAGCCCAGGCAGCCTCAAGAGCAATGCCAAGAGCAGATAGAGGCTTCGACATTGTCTCGGTACACAGGATGCCGGCTTGACATCATTTAACGGAGACAATGCTCGCCCTCTTTCTTTGGGAACCACGTAAAAAAACTTGGCCGAGTATAAAACGACTTCAAAGACACATTTCTGTGCCAGCCAGGATGCATCAAAGTTGGGAAAGGAACGACCCGATTCACCTGATCCGGGGAGCTGATAGAGGAGCGCAGGGAAGCGGCTTTTATCGATGTACCTTCCCAGCACTTCCTTCCTGCCCCCAGTGCTATTTAAACCCCTTGTTCCTACCTCCAGCCAGACCTGCCGTCCTCCACTCTAAGGAGGAGAAAGGAAAAAGCAAAGGGAAGCCCTAAAAAAAGGCGTCCCTGCAAATTTCTGTGCAGTTACCGGGCAGTCACATCCTTCTGCTTTCCCCTGAAAAATCAAGTATCACCTTATCGTTTCCTCACCAAGATTAACTCCTGCTTCCTGAAGAGT
This sequence comes from Pipra filicauda, assembly GCF_003945595.2. Lineage (NCBI taxonomy): Eukaryota > Metazoa > Chordata > Aves > Passeriformes > Pipridae > Pipra > Pipra filicauda. Next base: position 105,975 of record NW_024104638.1, on the reverse strand, counting down.
ATTTCTGAGGTAGAAAGCAGAGGTGGTGGAAAAAAAAAATAAAAATAAGGAGGGGGGGAAGCTGGAAAGCCCAATCTGTCAAGCTGCGTTTTAGAAGAAAGGAAAACTGAAAAGTGAACGTATTTAACATGAGCTATTTCCTGCACTCAGGAGGGAAGAAAGCATGCTACTAACTGTGTGCATGAGGAGATCTGCACTAGTGTTATCTCTGACCTGCAGCTTAGCCCTTGTGTCTCAGCTGCCAAAAAGCTCCTATTCAACGTTATGCTGAGTTCATCAATGCTCCACGTGTCAGGATCCTAACAGGAAAAAGCAGGACAGACAGTCACTCTATTCAACTGCCTGGGGACCCCATGACAACTAAAATCCCCTTGCAGACTGTCCATATCAACCTACGGCAGGTCAGAGCGCGTAACCCCTCCAGAACCGCAAGCCCAGGCCCACACCCTTTCCCCTTGTCAACATTGTCACTTTAAAACAGCCCATCGAGCCTTATCGCCAAACCTGGAGTAAGTATGACAATTAAGATGGATTGCAAAGCCTGCATGCGCTTTACAATTAACAATAACTTGGCAGCGTGTCCCACGCAACTGTTGGGTGGTATGGCAAGAACTTTATCCCTGCTTAGTACTGCATTAGCATATTTAGTAGGCTGCAAGACATAATTCCTCAGATATGAACATATTTTTGTCTTTTCAAAAAATCTGCAATTAAGCCATAACGTGCAGGCAGTGTGCAGCCGGCGGTAAACTTCGGTATTAGGGGGGACTGTGTTAAAACGGCCTTTTTTGACCTTATGTCCATTATCTATTTAATAAGGAATCTACTCAATTAAAAAAAAAAAAAAAAAAAAAAGTCTTAGCAGGGTCTTTACTGGGAAGTAACAATATTCCAGAAACTACAGCTGATATTCAACCCTGTGTTCCCTGTTAACAGCAGAGTGTTTAAGTGGTTTTGGGGTGCCATTAAAAAGCAGGGGTCGGGAGAATTGTTGGAGATTTTTATTTTGATTTTTGGGGCTAGAAAAGGCAAACATTTCCTTACTGCTACGGATTTTAAAACTTTAGGGATAAATAATCGTCAGTGTAAAAGAAATAAACCCCCTTTAGCAGCATCTTCCTCTCTACACTATGTATCTCTTTTTTTTCTCTCCACGACTTTCACATTTATAGTATAATAATATATATATAATATATATATAAAAATATATAGTATAATACCTTTATTTATAGGTAAATTAAGGGTCTCCTAAAGTAATTTAATGCATTTGAGGAGCAGTTATTTAGTGTGGCCTAACTTTATCGATTTCCTACATGCTGCACAAGACACTCTCAACCCCGCTAAGCTTTTTAAGTCTGTTTACAGTGTACATTTATCTAGAAAATCTGATCAGGTGCGGGGGGCCAAGGGGGGGTGGGGGGGCCGAGGCAAAGATCTTCCCTCGATAACCCGGACATTGTCCCCCTTGACATCTGTGTTGCTGGTGGACAGGATATCCTGCCAAATGCAAGAAGACAACTGCGTGACCCACCTTGGGTGAGAGGCACCGCTCGCTGATGCGAGCACAGCGGGAGCGGGTGCTGCCTCTCCTCGCCCGGAGCCGCATCCTCGGCACACAAAGAGCAGCCGGAGAGCCTTTGCAAAAAGGCAAAGGGAAGGCACGAAAAAAATAATAAATAAATAAACAAATAAATAAATAAATAGGCGGTTTAGGTGAGCAGCGCACATTCGATGAGGGGGAAAGCAGATGAGAGCAACAAATGCAGTTTAGCAGACAAAGTCGTTCTTCATAAACCCGGCAGAGGAACGGATTAAACCACCTGGCAATCTTGGCAAGAAAAAAAGAAAATCTCAGGCGGTGACAAAACCAAACAGGTGGAACAGGTATAAAACTTTTGCTTCCCGATAATACCCCTCTCTTCCCTGGAATGCTTTGACAGGTGCAGAAGTTCAAGTTACAGCGTGGAAGTGGCAAATAAATACACAGCATTAGTGTCTGACGTGCTCGGCGAGCAACCGGGGATGTTAATAACTGGCAAGGTACACTAATCTCTGATTGCAACATTTGGTTTACCTTAATCTGGAGGGACAGCTGTATTAAAGAGGGAATTATACTAATCAGTTCAAGGCCCTTGCATATAAAACTTCCCATTAGGCTTAAAGTACAACAGCTTACGCTCATTCTCTAGGAGCCTTACATCTGGTTCTGAATAAGGCTGTCTCTCATTTGCAAGGTACAAACCGAAAACAAGGGTGGGGGGAGCTGACAGTTGCTGGAGGATGGTTGATAGAAGAACAAGCTACTAATTCTTTGAAATTTTTTACAGCGCAAAACTGGCTGTAAGGCATCTTAATACTAAAAAAACAGGCATGTGTTATCAACCCTAGGCCATTTTTTCCTGTTACCGGAGGTGACCAACATAAAATAAAATTGATGATGTCAGTCAAAAACAGCTAAGCACAAAGCTTGGCTTTGTTATCTTAAGTCAGAAGGTATGATAGGCCATGCCATATGGCTGTAATCCTCCTATATCTCCCATCACCTAACAGGCAACCTTCATGTAGCATGACCTTATTTGGCTGGTCTCAGGTTAGGGCTGCCCAAAGGGGATTTTTCTGTTTCTGCTATATCCAAAGGTTTATGTTGATTTTTTTTTTCTCTTTTTTTTTCTTTTTTTTTTTTTTTTGAGCCCTGCAAACTATAAATCCGACTGATTACTCTGCACTCTTTTGCTTGACTGAGCCTTTACAATCAGACATCCCCGTTAACAATAAGCTCCTAATGAATCAAACATCTATGGCATTAGTTTCACCTAGCTGCCTCTTTCCCATGCACTGCAGCTCTTTGTCAGACCTGGCTTGATGAGAAAAGCTAGTGACACTTGGTGCACCTATTGATAAACAATTCAGTAATGAGGGGCATAACAAAAATTACCTAAAACAACCTGATTAAAAATGACAGGCAAAGGGTACTACAGAGCTTTGCAGTTAAGGTAACTCCCGTATGTCGGGAGGGATGGAAAAAATAATTAGGTGCAACACAATTTGCTTTAAAATTACAAGTTTGCACTCATATTTTGGCACTTTTTTTCCCCCTTGTTTTTCTAAGGAGTAGTTTGATGGGTGCTAAAAGGAAAATGTTTCATCATACTTTATAAGAAATTCATCTTTTTCAGAAAATTTGCAACTCAATGAGCTTTTTCTCTCTCCTTTTTGAAGTAGCACGATAATAGCAAAACACATTGCTATTTGTAATCCAACTTTCTATCTATGGCAAATTCCTATATTATAACTCAGCATTTTACTTCCTTTGTTTAAATATTGGTTTTGTTGCTTAAAAGCACATGTGGGCTGTAAACAAAGGATAAATAAGCTGTGAAAATAAAAGCAGGCTCCAAGGAATAAATAGGAACAAAATGGAAAAGACTGCACCGGGCTCCTGCGATGAACACAGGGATCTCTTTGTGAGAGGGGAAAAAAATGTGTTAAAAGGGCACATACTGCAACTCTGAGGCAAACTTTGAAATGGAAGTGTGGAAGCATAAGAGCATTTGATTCCAAATCAGCAATGTGTGGGTTTGCATTTGCGTAGCAGCATGTTGGGAGGGTTTCAATCAGTGCACAGATGCACTTGAAAATCAAATATGGACATGGGGAATGTTTTTGGATATAGCAAATGAGGACTGATGACATGTTTACACTTTGCACATGGATCCAGTACAAAACCATACCCTGCAAAGAAACAATAACCACCATTTGCTGCTTTTCAGGGCTGGAACAAAATGGTGGCAAAGGAAGGGAATACAAGGAAGTGTCTATTCCCACCTGGGAGGGGGCTTCGCCGATTCCCTGCCTCTGGGCTGATTTTGCTCATCTCTCCCTTGAGAAAGGGACTTTTTAACCAATATTGAATAAAAAGCCAAAGACATGATGGTTTGAAAAACAACAGTGTGAGAGGGAAAGGGGAGAAAAGGCAAGTTTCAATCATCAGTAATGTCTTTCTATGCTGTCAAAATATTTTTTTACAGAAGAATTAAAATTATAGTTGGAATGTCACTGGAATGGAATAGGGAATAAACGTAAGCAAATGCACTTTCATCATCTCCATTGGAAAAATTGCCTTTTTGACATTATTTCAGTATCTGGCTCTATATATCCTTAAAGGAGAAATTCCTGGCTTATAAATAACATATCCCAAGCTATGCTGTGCTGTTAATGTAAGTTTATTGAGATGGCAAAACTTTTTTATAAAGGAAATAATAGTTGCAGGCAATTGCATCTGACCAGACTGCAATGTATCCCTCTGGAAGGCAGCTCCAGCTCACAGTATGAAGTAATCTCTTCTGAATGTTTTCCAAACTGTGATGCATATTTTACATTTTAAAGGAAGAGACAAAAGTTAGCTATCTATGAAGACAGGGAAAAACATCTGTTCTACACTTTCTGCTAATCAGACATTAAAGAAATGCACATGAACTAACATCCCGAGTTTTCAACTTTTATGAAGAGTTCATTTCAAACTTTTAAGAGGGCATCGTTATAGTTCAAATAGTCCTTCAGACATTTGACTTCTGCTACTGATTATTAATAATAATCATCCCATTTTCCCTTACACTTTTCAGCATGAATTCAGAATGTCAAAGCTAATTTTCTCATCAGCCTCAGGCTTATTTAAAGCGCCACAAACTTGAGACCTCAGTTCTCTTCTCACACACTTGGGTTTTGCAACAGAGTGGGGTTAGAGCAACCAACCTCCACAACTGTACATGGGGTCAACATCTGTCTGACTGAGGTTCACAGACACCCAACAGCTGGGTTTTTACTGAAGTACCTGAATCTAAGGCTCTCTTGGCCCCATTTTCTGGCACATTTCCAGTCAGAAGGCCATGGTTTTGTCTTGGTGATTTCAGAACCTGCTTGGCCTTGTGAATGGAATGAAACTGCAATTATCTAAATGAAGTCAAGCTACAGACATCTGTGCACGTATTTAGCATTTCTCCTCTGCCACGTTATGTTGTCCCGTGTTTGTACATCCAACAGCAAAAGGAGGAAAAACTCAAACATGTAGGAATGTGTGCTCCATAATACCTAGGAAATCCCACCAGGCTTATAAAATCATGAAACCTGTATTTAGGAAAGCGATTTCTGAATTGTTTCCATGATTTTCCTTTCCAACACAGAGTAAGGCAGTCCCACTTGTTTCTCAGATAAGAATGCAAAGTGCCATTTCCTTTTGATAGCCAACAATAAACATAGCTGTTCTTTGGAAGCCCTTTCCTTTACCATTTTTTCTTTTTCTTGGGAAAGAGACAGTCCAGTTGCTATAAAATTGTGAGGATTTCAAACTGATAGAAGTCAGTGCAGTGACATGGATGTCACCTAAGGGACCCTGAGTGGAAAGTAACACAGGTTAGTCCTCCAGTCACACACAGAGCCAGAACTGACACCATGGAGCAAGGCTTGAGCTGGTGGATACCAACACTACCTCCATCATTATGGGACAAAATAACACACAGAATAACAGTATTACCTTCACTCATGCAGCTTTTGAACAAGATACCCCCAGAGTAATACAGCACCTGTCATCTCATCCTTCCTTGGATGAGAGGGTTCCTTCTTCCTTCACTGCCTGTCCTTTATTTTGTACACTAGAGAAAACAGATCATGTGGATGAGAGACAGGCAAACCCTCACACTGTGGGATGAGGAACTATTAACTCTTCTGACTGTGCATCTTGGTGGTACTGAGCACAACTCAGACGCCTTACTGTTTCACCAGAATTAAATGTTTTGTCTCTCTATTGTCTTTCACCTAAGAGCCACTTGAACACTGCAGTTAAATATTTATGCCATCAACATTGCTAACTGTTAAAACCTGACTGATATAAATAGTGAATCAATATGTACGTGCAGATCTCTATTTTGCCCAGTATTTCTTACACTTTTTTTATTTGAGCCTCGGCATTCTGAAGGGAAATACCAATGATTCCTCCCCTTTCAGCCCGGCTTTGATGTCACCAGAGGTGCAGCAAATTAGCAGCTCTGCTCCAGTTATCACAGAGGAAATGGGACTTTGCTTGGGTACATCCAAGTGGACCACTCCTGCCGGTGCTGACACCAGTTGCCACTCTCTAACACACCAGAGAGCCCCTCAACAGGCATGGGAATGGTCTGGGCTCATCAGCATCACTTACTCAGTCACAGTGAACTTAGGTCTGAGGTCTGCCCTGACACGTGCAGACCCCTGAGGACTCTGCTGGGCCAGGACAGGCACAGTCATGGCACAGACCTTCAGTGTTAGGAGCCTATTTGATATTAGAGCCAACTTAGTCAACTTACTTACTGTAAAGGCGCTCTCAGATAAGAAAGCAAAAACTCACAAAATTCACAATTCAGCTTCAGCCGGTTCTACTGCTCAGTGGGCAGAGATGAGCTCAGCTTTTCACCTCAACAGAATAAGCTCTGTTTACACTGACGGTAAATTTGGCCCTAGCTTTGCATTTTGGGAGAGAATCTTGAAAAACAATTTGCACCAGGATGATCTTTCCTCCCCCTACCCCCGTTTTTGAAAACTTCACTGGAATAGACTCTTATGTGAATATGCAGTAAAACCCAGCTTGAAATATTTGGGGGGGGAAGGGGGGAGGAAGGAGACAAGGTCTCCAAAAATTCAATTCTCAGTTTTAGTTTTAAAACCATTTGGTGTACAGTGAAACCTGAAACACACCACCAATATTAGTGCAAGATTTTTCAAGGCTATTTGTAAGCCAGGAGATGCACCTGCTAATTATTCAAATTCACCTACGATGAGACACCCAGAGCAGTGTGGTTGGTCCTCTAGAGCCATCTCACTATCAGAAATGCTTTCAAAGGGTATTCTTACCTTCTCTGATATTTATCAAATGAAAATGCAATTTATGGAGCTTCAGCTGCCCCATAGTTAACGGTGAAGTTATATTTATTTTTTAGCACTTGAAAATCTGGCCTGATTAAGTAAAAAGGCCAATTAGTAAAGACTACAAGTTTCTGTAAGTATAAGCCATATAGTCAGTATGTTCTCTGTCACCACAGAGACCAGATGATTTTTCCCATCACGTCTCGAGCTCAGCACTTGCTCTTCTCAATTTTGAGAAGAGCCACAATTTTAAAAGCCAAGCATTGAGAAGTTCAGTGCCTTTCCTCAAGGCAACATCTTATTTAGATCAGGAGATCATTTTCCTTCTCTGCTCTTGAAAAACATTTTGCTATTCACTCAGTGTGTCCTATTAGCAGAAAATAGAGAAAGTTCTGATGCATCATAGCACGCATCTGAAATTCTAATTAACAAGAAGTCATCTGTAGTTGTCCAACATCATATTATTAATTCACAAAGCAATAAAGGGATATATTTCAGACTGAATGAGAAGATAGGTACCGAATGGGGTCAGAGTATTTCACTACACATAATTTGTCATGATCTTTAACTGTTTCGAACCTACAGAAGTCAAGCTGCACAATGCCTTACCATAAAGAGAATGTCTCACCTATAAAAAGTAGTTACACTACTATGATTTATTCTCATGAACTTAAAACCTAAATTAGTTCTAAATCTCTATAACCCAGGGTTGCATAAGGAAGTATGTTTTTACTGTGAATATATAGACTTTTGCTCTTTATGTATTTTCGAGCAAGAAAGGCTCTTCTAGGGACACTATAATATGCATAATGTATAATATGTTTTCTGCCATTATGATTAATGTATAAATTAATTGATTTAAAAATTATATTTAGTAACGGGAACAGTAGATTTGATAATTCATTAAAAAAGCACATCTCAGTCAAATTCTAATCAACTTTGCATTCTAAAAGTCTTAGGAAGACTCTTTTTTTTTAACCTACATCACAAAAATGGACCTTTTTCAAAATGCATTGCCGCTGAGTAAAACTTTCTCCTTCCTGCTCACTTCAAAAAATTAAATTAATATGAAAGTATAGGGAAACCCAAAATGATTCATTGGTTCATGCATTACCTTTCCAGCAAGAGAATCTGCAGTTACTAGAATTTTGTACAATTAGTGCTCTGAGAGTCCTTTAAATGCAAACCTGTAAGAGGAAAGTAAAAACAAATCAAAGTTAATCGTGACTGGCTGGAACAAAATGCTTAAATCAATATGACAATGGCTCATCTGCTCATCATTTAGCCATTACCTGGGAGAAAGGGACCTCCTGCTATGGCAGATATTTTATTTATTTTTAATAGAGATTCACCAGTGCCTCAGTTCTGCAGACACATTTGAAGCCAACGTCATTCCAGACTTGCCCTGTCATACTGTTTAGTCCTCATATTTTATTTATTCCTGTTTGTTCTTTACATCGGTTACAGAGATAAACACATACAAACTTTGTGATGTTCAGCAAGTTTAGTGCAACAGCAAGAGAGGACAAAAGCCATGAACTCCCATTTACACCATCCTGGAGAAAACGGCAATATAATAATTCTCCTAAAGAAGAAAACCCATGTACTGTGACTTTTCTTTGACTAAAACCTTACCATGAAGAGCAATGCTGCACAGTTTAGAAATATTTCGAAGTGTTTCTTCACCCCATGAAGAAGTCAGGTTAAAACATGTTTCCAGTACAAGTTTAGAGCTAGAATCCTCTTTTTCTGGTGTTCAACATACAAAAAACCTAAGGATGTAAGGGATATGACTGGGGAAAGGGCAGTTTGGTGACCATGTGGGCACACAGGGCCTGATCCTTATCCCACTGGCACCAACAGAAATCCCAAATCTGTTCTACTCAGTGGTGTCTGTGACCAGGGATCAGAATCAGAACTGTTTTACGGCTTTTACTGAAAGCCACAAAACTTCCCCAGAAACCTCTTCCCCTGGGTTTTTAGGCAATGTCTGCTCAGCAAAGGCTACTTGGTTGCGATTGTGACAAAGTCAATTGGTTCATTCTGGTTCCTGAACTGGAACCCATGACTATTTCTTCTTTTAAGGAGATGAAAGTAAAAGGGGAGCTGATCCCATCTCTGATAGAAAAGCCTACAATGCAACCTCAAAATAAACACATTTATTTGCATATGCAAACACTGGAGCCTCATATGTATCCACTAATATCCCTTCCTTAAACTGGTAGGAATATCACATATGCTACAGCTCACACCAACGAGAATAATGAGGGAGGTGTTGTTTTTTGATATTTTTATAAGTTCATATAACTCTACAGTGGAAGCAACTCGAGGTTCATCAGAGCTATCACATAAAAAAAAAGGGACTTATCACAAACAAGCTTGTTTAATAATCAGCTGTCTTAACTTCAGTCCTCTCTCCGACCTGTATGTCTACAGTCTGTGTTACAATCTGGATTACAGCCTAATCACACCACAGCCACAGAAAGGCAAACTCTCAACAGCCACTGTCACCTCCCTCTCTCTTTTCCTTTCACAGCAGGTTAAACGTGGAAAATGCTAAAAATCTCCTGGGAGTGCGTCTAAAAATGAAGTGTAAATAGGTATGGAAAAACCTATGAGGAAAAGTGTTATGGAAGGTGCCTGAATGGCAAAGTGCAAAGGGTGACAAGAAGAAAATTGTGATGGCACACAAAAGGCGAGGGAACAAGAAAGATGCGATACAATAGATAGCTGGTGAGAGCCTATCCACTGCTTGGTCGCTCCTGGTCCTCCCCCTCAATACCTTCATTTTTTTTGTTATGATAAAGGACATTCGCGATCAGTAACAATGTTATAATGATAGTAAATGCAGGATTTAAGGTATATAAAACCTTCAGCCAACATTAGAAAGCCACCAAGGGGGAGTTACCTTGCACGAGGTTCTATTTAGTGATGGCTCCACTCTTTCACTCCCTGACTGCAAATCAGCATTTTTAGTGGACAATAGGCTCAGCAGTGGCCTTATGATTGCCTCTTTTCAAATGGAAATGGCTATCCTAACTCCTCTGCCAGGTTTTTCTTACTATAGCACAAATTGCAGTTTACAAGGCTCTAAGGGGAAAAAAAAAATCTTAGCTGAATATCTTTTTTTTATTCGACAAACTGACATGTAAATTACCCTTTAAGTGCTCCACTCTAGGGCTCTGATCATCTCCTAATTGTCACAGTCAATTGTAGCCAACAGTCTCTTCAATCCCAAGCGCTTTGACAACAAGCATAAGGATCAAAGCAGAATCAGCTCCCTTCAATATCCTTCTGTTTAGGATGCTACAAAAAGCCTGAAAAAGAAAGGTGTAAGGGCATTAGTGGAGAAGGAACTGAGAGGAGAAAGTACTATAGCAGTCATTTTCTTCTTCACTAATATTATATATCTTTATATACTCTGTTATCCCATGTTCACCATGAATACATAAACATCCCAGAGAATAAATATGGTTTAAAACCACTCGGATACATTACTACTTAGAAATAAATGCATAATGCATTTCTGCTGCTTCCTGCATGCCTTCCCCCATCCTTCCCCCTCCAACTTTCCCCCCCACTCTGGGAAGAAATATAACAGCAATTATTTTTTAAGCAAATTTGGGTTTTCTCCCAGTGTAGATCCACAGTGCTTTTTCCAGGATGAGCCAGGCTGCAAACCAGCCCATCCCGATGGAAACCCATCCCAAGTTGCATTCATAGGGCTGGTATGACTTAGACACGAAGCAGGTTGTTTGTGCAGCTCTGCTTTTGCTTTCTGAAGTGCCTATAACCTAAGGTCAGGCAGAGGCTGGAGGAAAACCCTCTCATTCAGTTGGAGTCCAGCTCTGAGAACAGCCAGTTTCAGTCACATCCAAAACGACTGGGAAGAAATACAAAACCAAACTCAGTAGTTCTCAAAGTCTGCCTGGGGGGGAAAAGAATTATTTCCTACAATTCTGAAAGAAGATTCACCTTTTATTGTGTTCCAGACCACTTTAAATCAGCACCACACTACGCTGCTTAAATTTTTGTACTGGCTGGCTGTGTTTGATGATACGAGCTTGCTCGCTCTGCAACATGCTTTCATACCCTCAGTGCCTCGCAGACGCCTTGTTGAAGTCATGTTTCCAGGGAATAGGAGTAAGGAGGAGCTATTCTGAGTCACATTTTTGCTTCAAAACTTGTACGTATCCACGAACGTAGCAGCAACTCCCACAGAGGCTCGCAAACAGCTCCTGCCACACGGGCTGCAGGGGAGGAATTGCACAGCTCCTGCAGAAGATGTGCTGCTGAAGTGGGAGAAAGCCTGCAGGAGACCAGGGAGGCAAACTGGGGTTGTGCCAAGCTCTAGAGTAACTCAAAAGTATCTCCAAACGGATAATCAGGCTCTGCAGGGTTGGGCAACTGGAGCATTTTGGTCTCTCTGACGATCCTGCTGCCGTACAGAAAGAAAACATGAGACCACCCATTTTCCTGGAGCTCTGTCTTTCCTACTCCTGGAAACGACACAGGTTGAATCCCTGAATTAAAAAAAAATAATAATTGTAATTTGGAGGTAAGAACCTATTTACTCCTTCATGAGAAATTAATTCACTTCTTACAGCTGTTTTTAAGGAACTGCCACTTAACATTTCTTGAAGATGATGTACCTTATCCATTGCCTCACATAACACTGTTGGAGTGGTTAGACAAGGCAGCTGGATGAGTTAACAGCCTGCTGCCCCCATCCTGCTTTCCTCACCCAAACTCTGTGCATAAGATGAGCTGAGTCAGATTTATAGACCAGCAGAAAACCAGTCATTTGTGTAACAGAACCCCAAGGCAAGGGTTCAAGGTAGATCTTCCTAAACCATCACCTACATCACGCTCCCCAAAGAGCACAAAAAGGTTTAAGATGCAAAAGTGACGCTATTTTTACAAAGAGGAGACTTGGAGATTGTAGGGAAGGTGGCACAGATACAACAAGGCTTCCTTGCCTGCTCCTGCCTTGCATCCAGCCCTGCTTGGAGCCCCCATCATCACCTTGCACGCACAGATGAGCATTATTGAGTTAGAAATGTTAAATGCAGATAATACAGTAGGTGCAAAAACTGATGAAATCGTGCTTTCTATAATGAATAGGAACAAAAAGTCAAAAATTTCTCATGGGAAAGATATTCCAAAAAACGCTGATTGGGAAACATCAAAAGCACTCATTTGAGTGATGTCAAAATAATACAGAAGGTTAATCTAATATATAATTTAAAATAAATACAAACCCCAAATTACAAAATTGAACTGAAACATTTGTCATGTCAAGCTGTTTTGTTTCCACATTATCAAAGGAAAATATTTTAACTCTTTCTGACTGAAAAATTTTACCGAAAAAGGTATATTCTAAGGAAAAATTTCCAGCTCATGAAACACACTGTACACCAGCAAATTTACAAATGTTTTTCAGCACTATATGAAGATCAGTATCTTCCCCAGACAGCTAAATTCTGAGGCGTCTCCAGCTAAAACATACATTTTCCTTGATATTCCAATATAAAAGGCAAACCCCATTATTTTCAAGGAAGATTATTCCAAGACACTAGGACACCTTCCAAAAAAACCTTCTCAACTTTTGCGTTGGTCTACCTCACTAGAATTAACTTGGTATATAAAGATATTTTCACCTCTGCATTCACCCACAAAACTGCCACATGCCAAGAAAAAGCTGCAGGGTCACCTGGAATGTAATTAACTTTTTAAAATTCTTATGTATTTAAACAACAGAAGCATTTCCAAATAGCAGGACGTCAGCTAACACAGCCTGCACTATTTTCTCACCTTACTTGAAAATGCATCCAAATAGTTATTACATGAAACTGTTGGTTCCAGTCAGTAGAGTTGCTGCTGACAGACTGCAGAGAGATGAGTAGCACAGTGATCCTGGGCATTTTCCTTGTTTCCAGCTGGTAAATCACAATAAAAAAAGGTTAAAACAATATTCTTTCCCTATCAGAACTTTTTCATGGAGATAATTGCTATAGTGTTTGCAAAGTACAGATTTCATTACCAGAAAATAGTAGAGGGTCCACATGACCATGAATGGGACGAGATAAGCTCAATGAGACAGTTTTCCCTTAAAGTAAGGCACATATTATGGAAAAAGTTGAACAAAAAAAACCCAGCTCTATCAGAGAATATGTTCTGTTTTTCAGCACATGGGTCTCACAGCAGTAGAGATGTTTGATGTACAAGCCAGATGTTGATCAGGACTATTTCATGATACTCCAGAGTTGCACTTTATTACAGGTGATTAATGATTGTCTTGCACAACTGTAACAAGGGGAAAGGTGCCACAGTATTGCCTGGGCACTGGAGCAGCCTGCAAGGAAGTGGTTCTTCCAGCTGCCTCCCACAAGCCATGGGTCTGCTAGGGAGTACAGAGGCTCCTCTGGAAGCGGTACCCCGAAAAGGGAGCACTGAATGCTGACCAGAGCATGGATTTCTGATAGGATTCTGGTGCCCTTTCCTACAGACTTCAACATAACCCCCCAGTCTGGTTGTAAAGGAGGGGAACAATAGTGCCCATTGTGCCGCTGACATTTCTCTCGGAGGGGGTGGCTCCTCAGTGAGCATTTCCCTATTTAGCTCTCTGCCACAAGCACAGATTTTTGCAGCCCTTATTTTTGCGCTTCCATAAAGTAAAAGGACGAAGGGCTACATTTGGGAGGCCCCAAAGTGACAGCCAAAGCACATGAACTGATGTGATGTGAAAGACTGTGGCCACAGAACCACTTCAGGACTGTTGCGTGGCCACTGATACGGCTCCTAAATTACCAACAATTAACTGATATGCTCTGGTCATTAAATCCTTGTTCAATTCAGTCTTTCAGGCAACAAAGATAAACTACTTCTCTCAGGGATGCCTTGGAGGTCTCTGTGCTGATTTTGCTAAGAATGTACGTCAAGTCATTACCTCTGCAACAGCCAAAGCCACATGAAGTGCCTTCGGAAGACCATCAGCTTATGCCTCAGCTGGGACTTGTTTTAAGCAGGTCACATGCTGCTTTTTAAGTGATTATTTCTAGCTGGTGCTCGGGGCACGGGAGCCACAGCTCCTCTTGTGCAAAGGCAGAGATTCAAACCAGCGATCACAGGACTTAAGCTGAAGGAGCCAAATCGTACACAAATGCTTGTTCTTGGGGAGGAGAGGCTTTTTGGGGTGTCTTCATAGCTCATTAGCACAGTTTCTACCACAGTTAGCTCAACTACACAGCTCCAACTCCAACCACATCCTCCTAAGCCCAGGAAAACATTCCAATCCCATTTTACAGAAAAGGATATAGAGGCTGTTTTAACAGTGGGATCCAAGTCTGTTAAAAGCTAATGAGATGTGCTGTCCAGCGAATTCACCAAAGTCATGAAAAATTGGTTTCAGAGCCAGGGCTACACCACAGCAACTCCCAGGGCCTAATCTGTGCCCAGGCAGTTTGGTATCACATAGTCCTTCCTGCTTTTAACTCCTGTGAGGTCAGCTCCAGGAGCTTAGCTCACTTTCAGGCTCCTGCATGACAAAATCCAGAACAAGGGCATCATTCACGGACACCGCCATCAGAACTTGATCGTAAAGAAAGCTATTTCAAATAACAACCAGAGAGTTAGAAAAATCATGTCTAACCACATGTCTGTTGAGAAGAATATTATGCAGCATTTATCAGCCCAGACAGGAGCTTGCTTCATAAAACTGGTTTCACTATGGGAGTTTAAGTATATGGCAACTGATAGGGGGAATATAGACATTATTTTACACAAGGAGAGTTTCTATCTATTACTAAGCTATAATTTTAATTGATATGAAGCAAGAAGAACCACAAGAATAGAGCGAGAGCCCATTTCTCACAGCACATCTATCTTGTGTGTAGTTGCTGAGGGCTCGTGTACCACCAGTTTAGAAACATGTGTAATTGCTTATGGTCAGCATGGTACCACTGCCAGATCACACATTAAACAGATAACCACTATTATTATAAGAGCAACTTCCTTGACCTCATATTTTGGTCTGGCTCCGAATTCCTGTACTTTACCAGTTTGGTTTGTTGCATTATGCCAGCCTTCTGCCTCTACATGTCATTTTCTACTCCTGTAAGTGACCGGTGAGATGGAGAGCTCCCTCTAAAAATGCATATTTGAGCACATGAATAGAATAAATTCAAGAAATATGATCACAGTTGCTCCTGTAATGTTTTTATAAACACAGAGTCTCTGCTTTTTTATTATAGTTAAGGTACAGTGTGTTATTTGGCAGAGGAATCTGACTTGAAAATGTAAAAGGTTCAGGCAACCACACATTTGGAAGTAGAAATCTTTCCTTAAAACAAGGCTCTGGTTTTTAAACATAGCAAAATTTCTGGAAACTTCAGTTTCTCAAAGTCTGCCAAAGCTCCAGTCACATGTAACATATTCTTGGGGCTTATATATAATGCTTCAAGTAATAAACAACATCTTGTTTAGAGCAGGATAGAAAAAAAAAGAGGGAAAACAATCATTAGGAGTCAAAGCTCTACATCAGCAATGAAAACAACACAAGCTTTTCACACTGAAACCTCAGAATAACTTTTATAATGGATCAATAAGAGATTTGTGTACTCTTCACACCTCTAAATATTGCAGATAAAATAGGTTAAGTTCTTACAGGTATTATATAAAATTTATTACAAAAGAAATAAAATACACTCACTGAATTGCATTCAGCTTTTCAGAAACAGAAAGAAAAGTTCTGGTCACCCTAATTCAGTAACAGGATAAGTTGTACATAACTACAGGTCATCAGTAGCCCTTCGGTGCTCTCTGTGCAATTCATTTATCATGTGTTTTTTATTCAGGAACAAGGCTGTATTTAAAAAAAAAAAAAAAAAGTTGCTTCCATACGAAGGCTCATAGTGCAGAATATTCACAGCTTAAATATATGCACAGTCATCTCTACTAGTCAGACTCCATTTCAGTCCTCTCATCAGAATGCACATTAAGAGAATGAATCTGAGATACAGAAATAGCACACCACAGCCAGGACTGGAGTATGGGCCCTAATACCTACCTCACCGGGATCGAGTCAGGTTTAATTAATTAATGCTTATGAAGCACTATGAGCTCCTCAGATCATCTCTTCAATTCATTATCACCCCCATTTGTTTTGTGTCCCGCTTTCCCCCTTAATTCAACAGTGAATTTCCTTCAGAAAGTGTTGCATTTATAGAGTAATGAACAGATGAAAGCGGTTGGAGTGATTTCGCAGGAGTATAAAAGGGACCAGGAATCCTTCCCCTTCCTTCCTGCTCGAGTCATTTAGCATCAGGGCTGAGAGGAGCATGAAGCTTCATGCTGTGTGATGCTTCTCTAGAAGTCACCCCTGACCAAAACTGTGTCCAAATGCACCAGAAAATGGTGAAGGTAAGAATTTAACATTAAAACATTGGGGTTTAGTCTGGGAGACTTCTTTGCTTGCATTTATGTTAATTAAAGATGGGTATGAGCCACAATGCTCAGAGGGAGGGGTATGGATGCAGGCATTTGGTTCTTGCCTCATCTCTAATAATTATTAGATACATTGGATGGAAATAGTTGGAAAGAAAATCAATAAGAGAATGAATCAAGAAAATTAATGGCAATTTCAAATACTTACAAGTATAGGATTTCACTCAAGGGCAAGACAAGATAAAATTAGTAGTCTGTATTAAAACAAAACAAAATACAGTTTGATCAACCTTCCACTCAGTGAAATTTTCTTTAAAGATCTCAGATTTTGGCTCCAAATAATTTGGGTTACAAAACTTAACAGGGAAGAAAAGAAAGATTATCTAGTGAAACTCCAAGGTTGCTATAGACTTTCCGAGAAGAAACCAGATTAAGACAACAAAATTACTGGTGGAGGAAAAGCTGATAAAGAAGACTAGAATTTGATAATGGAGGAATTTAATTATTCATGTATTGATTACTATGATAACTATGTGGAAGCTAACAAAGTTTGTTTGTAGCAGCAATGCTATTAGCCCAGCGAGCAGCCAGTAGCTATGCTGAGCCCCATGCTTGGAGATAGGCATGTGTGCTGCTATAAAATTAATTTTAATTATAAAATTTAACTTTAATCACATTTAACGTCAATATAAGTTTAAAAGTTAATGATAGAGAGTTCAAACCTCACTATGATAAAGATCCACATAGATTTAAAGGATAAATCAATGGAAAACATTCTTATCAAGAAAAACTTAGGAGATTCATGAAGTGATTAGACTTGGGTCAGAAGAACAATTAAAACCTAAATATGCTCTTATTATTCATTTAAAGAGAAAATCTCACCAACAACAAAAGAATTGATACAGCCAATCAATGGGGAAGTGCACCAATAACACACAGTGAAGGTAATCTGAGAGTAGTGAACCAGGAAAAAGAAAATGTGCTTTAGTGGGGGATGTTTTGCAGTTATTCTGGCTAAAAAGTTCTTCCTGCTGTACTTGGAAGATAGGACTTCATCTTCCAGGACTCACAAACACAGTTTTAGACGTTTTTGTTGCTGACATACCATACCAAGAGCTTAGCAGGTTACAAATGGAATTGACCTCTGGCAGTCCCATGACCAGAGGAGTGGTGTCCGGTTCCATATATTATATATTTAAACACTGTAATTTAATCAGTACACCTGTGAGCAGGTACTTACAATCTAGTTCTCCCCCAAGATGGAAAATCTCCAGCAAGAGGTGTGGACGGCAATCACTGAAGCTTGTTGAAGGTGAGATCATGTTTTTAGGTCTCCTTCAGACCAGTGTTAAAACTGACCGGGTTTTCCCTCGGGCAGGACACACTTCCATCACCAACTTAGGCAAAAACAAGCTCTGGTGACTGATCCTGTGCATTTTACAGCACTGCAGACTTCTCTGCCTTTGAAAGAGAGGTGTCTATCCCTGGTGGGGTGGAGGTTAAGGATCCCCACAGTATTTGGCATGTTCCCAGGCTGCTGAGTGATGCATGTGGTGCCCCCAAAACCCTTCCTGGCTCAACTGAGTGTCATCTTGACCGGCTCTTCCCTTGGCTTGCACAGAAAGCTCAACTCAGATCCAATTGCCATCTCATGTTTTTGCCACAGGTGAGATAAAGGTGGTCCCAGCTGGGTTAAAAGCCTTCCTATCAGACTTGCTTTCTCATTCATTAAAGAAGTAGAATAGTTCTTTTCATGAAAAATAATCTTCTTTTAGAGCAAAACCCAATTTTCCTCAAAAAAAAAAAATAAACCTTGGGAAAAGATTTTTGTTTTTCCATGAAAAATGTTTCTGTTTGGAACCATAACCACAGTGATTCACTGGTTGTTCCTCACCATGATGTATAAGCCAGAGTATAGTTAAGGCAAAATATCATCACACTTCAGCAGAGATACATGGATACCACCAGAGACAGAGACACCTGTTCATGGAGGATGTAGCACCCAAATTACAGCACCTGTTAAACAGGTCCAATAGCGATTTGATTGTACCAATTCCATTTGTTTTAGTCTTAAATTTTTCACTTGGTTTCAGTTCAAGGGGAGGGGCTGTTTCCTGTGTAAGATGTTGGCTTTCCAATATTAAAATCAATCTAAGCATGAATCTAATATTAATCAACCACTTACCGTATTTACCAGAAATTGCCAGGTTCATCATTGTAATAGAAAGATCTATAGATGGGAACAGAAAGCTGGGAAGGATAATAAACATCCTAAAATAGTCAAATAACAGAAAAATAAAACGTTAAGTCATCACTAATCTGAAACAAAATATTACATAATGTACATCATTTAGTAAAACATTAAGAATTATTTTTGCGGTAGCAAATAAACATACACTTCTTGAGCTAAAGAAATCCATAAGAAATGTGGGTAGAGAAAATAAATCAGAAATGTTAAGAGGCATCCCAACAGTAATTTTGATCTCTTGGCACTGAAGTAGAGCAAGCACAGTGCATAAGGGTTAACTCCTCAGCTCACATAAATCAAGTTAACACCATTTAAGTTAGCAAAATGTATTCAAAGTCAAATTCATTTACTCCAGCCAAAGATCTGTCCCTAACTCTATCCTTTGCATTTTATACTGCATTAACAATTTTAACATATTCGTCTTTAAGGCCCAATATACTTCAATATAATCTCCATTACATATACACACTTTTATGTACACATGCATATGCAGAGGAATTCATACATATAAAATTATTTTAAATCATAATATAAACAAATTAACATAACACAATTCATGGCTATGAAAAATAGAATAGGAACGGTTTTGCAGGATTTAGTGAGGAAACACACTGAAAATCCTAATTTGAGTAGAGTCAACCAACGTGGATTTATGAGCAGGAAATCTTGCTCAAATAATTTGTTGGAATTTTTCAAAGATATCTCTGCCAAGGTAGACAAGAAAAATACTATGGATGGTATACAATATGCCTAGACTTTCAGAAGACTGTTTGATAAGATCCTACACTAGAGATTACCAGCAAGGTACAGAGTCACTGCATAAATGATAACAAACTTTAATGAACTGATAACAGTCTGCAAACAGCATTCACCGAGTGACTTAGAGATTGGCAGGGTAGTGCCTGGGTCAGGTTAGGAGCTTGTCTTGTCTCTAATCTATGTAAAAGAATTAAATCAGAATATCAAAGGTAAGGTATCAAATCGTGCCGGGGACATAAAAGTGACAGGAGCTCGAGCAGCAATTGTCTAACTCCGGCTATAAACGCGAGATCCACATCAGCAGCAAATGCAGCATCAGCAGCACCGGGATCGCGCTGCGGTGCCGGAGCCCGGAGCTGAGAGAGCAAAGTAAACAGGTTTTTCTGATTCGGGGGGAATGTGAAAACACGCTCGACACTGGCAGAGGGACGGGAAGAAATAGTGGAGCGTGTTATGGAAAGGGGAGAGGCAAACCCAGGTGCTGCTTGGAGAGAAGGGAAAAGCTCAGGGAGCAACTGGAATTCTAGCAAAAGGGAAGGAATAGATTAGAGGACGCTTTGAGCTTTTTAATCCTTAGGAGATGGGGAATTTAGAGGAGATTAAAATCTTTTGAAATATAAAAAAAAAAAAAATAGCCAACTTCTTGTTTTCTATCCCAATTTAATAAGCAAGTGTTTAGGTGAGACTTTCTATCCCAGGAACGGTTACCTTATGATTTTACTGCAAGGGTCTGCTAACAGAGCCAATCCTGTTTCCCTTGAACCCAAGGCCCGTGTAGCTTTAAAGCACTGCACTCCCCTTCTGCCTCAAGGATGACAGATCTCTCCAGAAAAGCTCAGCACAACCACCAGATCAGGGGACAGGACAAAATTCTTGGGGCTCGTTTCTGTGCTGCCACAGCTCAGGGCTGTGCTGGAGGAGCTTGACAGCCCTCCTGATGCTCTTTCAGAAGAACCTAAAAGATTACAGCTCCTAAATCCTATTTACAAGAGTGTTTCCTCGCTGAGAAACACAGTTTGTAATCACTTTCAGCGTGCTTCTTGAAAATGGGGGCGGGCCTCCTAAAACTTTTGGAAACCCTTGACCTCACTCCCCATGCAATTTTTTTTATATTCCCCATGGACCAACTCCATGAAAATAAACTGGCACAGAGGCAAAGAACACAAAAACAGGACTCAAGTCCTTTCATCTGAGAGAAGGATATGTCCTCCAATAAATTTTGATGAAAAAAAAGAAATTAAAAGGTTACTGAACAGGGCTGAGCAGATTCACTCCAGCATCTGAGGTTATTTAACTAAAGACTTTTTTTCAGTTGTCATTTTGTCCCTCACAGGAACTACACAGAATTTCACCAGGTATTTAAATAAAAAAGAATTAGTTAAGAATGAACTCTGCTCACAATGACTTTTCTACTTTTATCAACCTTTACATTCATGCTTCTTAAAACCACTTGTCCAACCTTGGCTTTATTGTCATGTCTACTTCACTCATTTTGTAAGACCAATACTATATGACCTAGTGAGCATTTATCAAAGATTAAGATTTCAGCTTATTATACAATTTTTTCCAATTATTCTCTTTATTATCCTTATTCAAGGACCCTCACAGAAGAGCAGTCACTACACCAACTTCCACTTCTGCAAATCAGTTCCTTTAGGCAAGGATTTTAAAAACACAGGGATTTAAGCTATGGGTGTTTGCAGTCCAAGAGATGCCATGGGAAATGTGTATTACATCTCTCACTGCCCCTGTCCAGGCCTAAAGTGGTATTTTCCATTCTTCTTTGGATCATCAGCTCTCTGGTAAGGTTGGATTCAATCCTTAAAATTCAACAGTAAAATTATTTTTGAGACTTTTACAGGTTGTTTTTTTTTCAACAATTGTGGATATTGGATATAAACCTGAAGCTTACTGTGCCTGTCAGATACAGTTTACTGATTAATTTTTAACCAGTTGCATGCCCATGTTTTCCTTTCTGTCATAACTGTTACTTCACCTGCCTGAAACCAAGAGATTTCTAATTTTTCTTCCGTTTCCAAGTTTCTCAAAGTTCCCTGTTCACCCAGGTTCCTGAATAAAACCTCAGTGTTTCTCAACGGAGTGCAGAATTTCTTCCCCTAAACAACCTCTGCTAGCTGTGTCTCTTTTTTTTCAGGGGAAAATCTCTAAATAAATAAATAAATAAATCAAACCTCCTAGTCACTGTAAATGCAAGTTGCTTCCCTAAAAAAGAGAGTATAGCTAGATATCAGAAATAATTGTTAATATATTGGTTTTCTAGGATTTCAATGCACTTAAACAACAAATTTAAGAGTCTTTTCTCAATCTTGCATCACAAAGTGATCTACTTTGCCTGCTTCCCACTTTATGCTTCACTAGGAGTATTTTTGTTTCACCAGCCTATCCATCTTTGAAATTTGAAAATCACTCAGGTTTATCTGTAACTTGTGTTTCTTTCCCCACGTTTGTGTTGAGAGCTCTATGCCACTCTACTTTGAGTTACCTCAGAGGAAAGGAAAGACCCAGGGTTTTTTACATGTCTGAGGAAGCATCTGTATGCTAATTCCCCTTCAACTTTGCTAGCAGAAAATTTAAAGGGAGATAGTTTTTAATAAGTGAAAACCAGTTAGCAGTCAGAAATCTTTGTAACATTAACAATTTCTCGGGAGCCTTTTTCCTCCCACCAGCCTTCAAGGCTGTTTCTTGACTTTACAGGATCATTATAAGTTAATACTTGACTCCCAAAAGTCCTGCTCCACCTTAAAAATTGCACTGAATCTGTCAAGCATCAATTTTGAATCAATGCCAATTCAGTATAAATAAAGTGTGATATGGACACTCCAGAAAAGGATAGCCTGCAAATCAAAAGAGCTCTTATCGCTCAAGGAATGTGATAGATTTTTCTCCACTAATTCCAATTTTGATCACCTTTTCCAGAGAAGAACTTTAGTGACTCAAATAGGAATAAGATATGAAGCAATCGTTGTTTCCGGCTGTTAAAGATGCTTGATACAAATGAAGTCTGAGCCTAATCCTTTTTTAAAAAGACCTAAACATTAGTATTTTCATAATTAGGTTGAGGGCTGAGGTAGTGGCTGTATCTGGTGAGTTTAAAAAGGAAAAAAACCGAACAGATTATGCCAATTAAAAATGAAAGGTCTAAGAATAAACAGTGAATTCTTGTAGAGCGATCTGATTCACAGCGTAGTAGGCACTATGTCAAATAAAACCACTGAGTGAACCAAAGTATTAATGAACAGAAGAGATATCCAGACATGTTTACACAGGCAGACAGGGCTGGAGGATATATCCACAACACGGGGAGGTGTGTTGTAATAAACTTGAAGGGGGGACTGACTTGTTGGGCCAAGTGTCCCTTTCCTGTCCAGGAATTCCTCATGTCCTCATTACCCTTTCACCTCTGGACAGCTGCAATATTAAAATCTGGCTCATGTTTTAAGGAAATTGAGTTTAATGTCCTTAATTCAGTCCCCAGTCCACATATATCCATATCACAAAACAATCATACAATTTGGCTCGATGGACAGCATCTGGTGAGGGAAGAGGCCCATCCTGGAATGGCAGGGCTGCTGCAAGGCAAGTCTAAGGCCTCTGTAAGACACGTGTAGCCTGTGTGATACACGCATGGTATGTTCACACTTGAGAGAAACCAACTTCTTTTCATTCCTTTCTTTTTCTGGTGTCTTTTGCATGCAGTATTTTAATTAACAAAAGGAGCCACGCTCTGTATCACAACAGCAACCAAGTCGGACAAGAATGAAGGTGACCTTTGGGTTCTCATGTTTTCTTCACCTCTAAATGCAGGGTATTATAGGATCGCAGAATATGCTGAGTTGGAAGGGACCCACCAGGATCATTGATTCCCACTCCTGGCCCCGCACAGGACCATCCCCAAGAGCCATACCCTGTGCCTGAGAGTACCATCCAAATGCTCCTTGAGCTCTGGCAGCCTTGGTGCTGTGCCCACTGCCCTGAGGAGCCTGTTCAGTGCCCAACCACCCTCTGGGGGAAGAAACTTTTCCTGACATCCAACCTAAATCTCCCCTGACAAAACTTCAGGCCGTTCCCTCGGGCCTTGTCACTGGGAGCCTCAACAAGAAGCAAGTTATGGGCCTGATTCAGCACAGCTCTCTCCTCTCTGAAGCACAGATGAGGGTGCAGGGTTAGGTGCTTCATCAATAGATTACGTAGCAGAGAAAACATGAGTGGCATGTTTTGGTCCTGGGGATTGATATGCAACACTCTGAACACCAAAGTCAACTGCTAAATAACCTGGAGTCAGAAAAGGGGCAGAGTGGTTGTGGCAGGGGAAAAAAAACTGCGAGGGGGATAAAAATCAATCATCGAAAGGGTGTTATGTTTTATGTTAGTAAATCATTTTAACTAATTGATTACATCATATCTCCAGCTAGGTTTCCGATTTGAAATCTTCAGGAATTGGTGGGCAGGGATGTAAAAGGCATTTGTTCCCTTCATCTGGATAACATCTACGTTGCATGTTTTTCAACATTATGGGGTTTTTTTTCTGTATCTTTGTTTCAGAATATTTTTTTATGCCTTTGTGATGATTTTCTTCTGATTCATTTGCTTACCAACATAAGGAGTATAAAAGAGTTCGTAGGTACTTGAAGAGTGTCAATATAAATGCCAAAGTACTGGGTGCATTTTGGGGTGGAAAGAGGGGTGTAAGATGGAGGATAAGTCTGTCAGCTCGAGGCAGAAGCAGCTGATTTGTAAATAACAAAATTGTAGGATTTATTCCTTTTGATGCACTGCACTTTTATTAAAAGAAAATCCCCTGGAAACCTCTGTAAATGGCATGAAACATATAATTAGACTTAGCTTTTTTCACTCTGTGCTTATTTAAGTGCTCCGTAACTTCAGTGGTGATTCAGCAACAACTGATTTTATAGAAACATCTGACAATGAGAACAAATATTTGCAGCATTTTCAGTCTCTGCTCTATATTTCTTCCTATGAGGCAGAGCTTGCCCTTCCTTGTGCGTAGATTAACGTCATTTTCTCCGTTGCTCCCACCTCTAAACACATCCACTTTCCAGCATGAAATATCAGATGTGACTTTTCACATCTGACTTCTTGCCTCCGAAATGCTACCCCACAAATTCCAGTCTCCAAATTCCAGACACAGACATCACTGATATCTCCTGTGCTCCCAAAAATGAGTGCCACCACCAGGCAGGCTTTGGCATAGGCAGTCACCACTGCCAGGCACGGCTGGTGGCGGGGTGGGGGCACAGGAACTCACTCAGGCACTCCCCTGCCCCAATAGCAGATATCCAAGGCTGTGCTGTGGCAGAGATTTTTTTTATTTTCCCTGAGCTCCACCACTTCTACTTTTCCCCTGCTTGGTAGGGAAAGAGGTCTTGCATATAGAGAGCCACCCCAGCAGAGCCATTGGTATAGATCAGATTTAAAGTCATCCAGGGTTGACTTTGCTGCCCTGAATCTCCCCACCAGCCTCCACAAAACATCAAAACAACAGTGTAGGAAATTAATATCCCTCTCCAGTGAGCTGGGTCCCTTGTGGGGACATGGCTCAATCAAATTATGATACAGGAGATGGAGACTCAGGATTGCAGTTCTTGACTCCTGGAGCCCAGGGCATCAATGCTCACACCAGCACAACCCAGGCTGCCAAAATTATTCCAGAGACGATTTTACCTCCTCCCTAGCCCAGAATTTGGGAAATCACACCCATTGATAACCTCTTTGTGGTAGACCCATTGACAGGTGGACTCATTGATATGTGTGGACCCACAGGGTGAACATCAAACAGTATTGCCATATTCTGCCTCATACATTTTTTCGGACCCATTTCCAACCTGTCAGAACAAGGAAAAAGCATAGAGTCAATTTGGTAGCTTCTGATTTTTTTTAAATAAAAAAGATAAAAATAGCCATTTTTAGAGGGTTTCAGGTTGAAGGTTGCTTGTCAGAATCCAAGAAGAGAGCAGCAGTTGTTCTGACACTGCGGTTTTCACATCCTTGTCAGAGATTTGAAGCAGGATAGCTGATGTGTGTTAAAAAAAGGATGGTAAGGTTTAAAATAGTTTAGATGCTGCCTGGAGCAAGTTTTAAGTGATATAGTAAGAAGCATTGGTAGGAGTGTACATGCACCTAACACCAACCTTGTGGGGAAAGGACTTATTTAAATGCTGGTACCTTTAGCACAACACTGACCTGGGACACCACAGAGCAAATGACCCAGAGAGGAGCCAGGAAATTTCCCAAGAAACGTTTTTAAACCGTAATATGGGGAAGGAGTGACAACCTGGAGAATGCTTTCATGGCAAGGCGGGGGGGGGGGCAAATATCTCTCCTGTTTTTGACAGCTCTAATAACCCAGAGTCTAAGATTTGGGCTTGGAAAGGGGCCAGTTGGCCAAGCCTCTATCCACAGACAGGCTGGAGATGATGCTGATAGTCAGAGGGAAGCAAACAGAAGACCTGGCAAGTCCGATGCCACCCCTGATGAAGGGGATGTCTGCCAGCTCGTGGGTAAATCTGCAGTTTAGGTGTGCAACAGTCACTGCATTATGCCTCTACTTCTCTTGGAATTTGATACAGCCAGCAGCCACCCACAGAACGGCAGCAATTTTCCAGACATTGGGCAATCCTGTACACATGGAATTTCTTTGGAAACTGCGCTGCAGTATCTAATTGTTTTGAATCATCTGGGATTTTCTAAATATCTTTGTAACCCTTGTGTTTCTGCAGATTTTAAAATATACAGCTAATCTCCCGGAGTCGCGGAGAGAGGAACATGTTTTCCCCGGGGCGGTGATAAGAAATAATTGGGGCAATCGATCGACTCTGGAACTTTCGGATGGCCATCAAAATGTCAGCTTTGCACCCAGATTCTCTGCTGGTAATTTCACCTCTATTAACTTAATCAGTAGTCAGTGGGGAAAGTGGGGAGATGCCAAGAAAGCCAGGGAAAAGGAAATTTGATCCAATCGCAAATAAGTAGAACAGGGGCTACTGTGTAACTGTAGAATTTATATTCACCATTCAACCCGGTTAAAACAAAACAAAAATCTCCATTTTCTACATTAATAAATCCACCACAAAGTTGTTGATTGACCTCACAAAGACACAACCATATTTAAGGGCTGATGTTCTTGATGCCCCTTCCATGGAACTGTTCAAGGCCAGGTTGGACAGGGCTTGGAGCAACCTGGCCTGGAGGAAAGTGTCCCTGCCCATGGCAGGGCACTGGAATGAGATGAACTTTAAGGTCCCTTCTAACCCAAACCATTCTGTGATTCTCAGCACTGGATGCCTTTCCCCCAGCACTGTAGCTGGGTGACCCCAACCCTAAAAGTGCTGTCTTGCTTGGCAAAGCAGTGTGGGAGCATCTCAGGGGTGTTTGCTTTCTCTCCTGCTTTTAGAACCAAAAAGCATAGGTTTAACCCCAGTTCCCACCTCGTCCTTTTGCAGAGGACTCGCTGCCACTGCCACCAGCCTGATGGCCACAGCGATGGCAGGTTTGGTCACTGGGCTCAGAGCTCAGCCCTCCGTGTGACAAGTATTGCTCAAGTTTACCACTCTTGCTATTACAAATTCAACCCTTCCTAGAATTAAAAAAAAAAAAAAAAATGGAATCTGTTATCACTGAGCATATGCAACTGCTAAACATCCTATTCAGTATAACTTCAGCCCGTTCTAAGAACTACTTTCACAGTTGCTTTATACGGTGTCTGTCTGTCAGATATTGCCCACAAGATTTCCACAGTCTATAGAATATACTTCCACCATAAATATATATATATATATATTGGGCATATTTATTACTACCTGGTGTGGAAAAAACAGATATTAAAAGCTTTTATTTTCATTTTACGTTGTATATGTACTGTGTACCTTGTATTAATGGCACTAAAAAAAATTAAACATGGCCTTGTATTTGTGCCTCCATTTTGATGTAATTTCTCTTATCTGCTACATCTAAATCATTCATCAATTTAAGGTGTTTCTAGAGTAACAATTACCCTAGTTCTTCAGTATGACATCAAGGAGCCAAGAGGCTATACACAGAATATTTGGACATCCTGTACATTTAAATGTGCCACTAAATAAAAATTCTCCAAAGCTTTAATTTCTTAATAAATCAAAATCAGATCTTGCATAAGTGAAAGCAACCCCTTGGGTGCCAGGCAGGGCAATATTGCTATAACAATTAACCTGTGATCAGAGGCAGTGGAGCAGAGGCTACTCCTTTAATTCTTTTATTTAATTTTTATACCTTTTGACTTCTGGTTTTGTCCAGCTGCCCCTTCCTCCTTTCTGTTCCCCCTGTGGCTGAGTTGTGCTCACACCAACCCAGTGCTGAGCAGGGTTGCATAACAAGCACCATCACTTGCACCTCTTTGCTGACCAACTTATAACTGATCTGCAGCTTCAGTTGTTCCTGTATTGCCACCAGCTCGGAGCCGGCGGGGCCTTGAGGTCTATGATTGAGGCACATTGAAATACAACCAGAAAATACTGATGCTGGATCACTGTGAGGACGCTGTGAGAAATTTATATTAAAAGTTCTTGATGTTTCAGACACCTCAAGTTGAAACAACCTTTGGTCTTCTCACTAAGTGTCATATAAACAAGACGGGAACGCTGTGTGTCTGAGATATTCCTTTATGGTTTCCTAGCTTAACCCCACACGGCTTTAAGTAACATGTACGTACTACAGGAAACCTCACCACTGCGTTTAAGAAAATGAGGCCTAAATGTGCTCATATCCAGAAGATTCACCGTCTTATTAATGCATATATGTCATGCATAGATTATTAACAGCTTCATAACTAGATAGGAACTTGCATTTCAATAAACATACTTTTACGAGTGCAAAGAAAAACAAAGTTTTGCATTAGGATGTTACTTCGTGTCTTTGTCCTGGGAGAATGCAACTAAAGAAACCACATTTAAAATCAGACATTAGATATGCAAATATGTGTTCAGATCAGAGATACGAAAATTATTCAAATGATTAATTATTCATCATAAAAATGTCAATTAATAATTCTGAAGCATAATAGGCATCTTTCTAATGCATCTTTATTTTTCAAGCCTAAATACTGTTGAATCTGTGTTCAATTGCATTCTAACAAGTTTTTAAAAATTCAACAAAGTAAACAACCAACTATAAACAAAAGTGAGCCGTGAATTTTAATCACTGCCAACTGAGCCAAGAAATGTGGCCGAACTTCAGCACTGATCCCAGAAGAGAAGGAAAAAGCATCTCCAGCTCACGGTGCGGGACAGCAGATGGAGGATGCTCGCTGCTCACTGCTCTCTGCCCGGTGTGAGAAGAGGTTTGGAGTCCTGTGGATGCTGTTCTCCCAGTGCAGACACACAGACGGACATTGTGAACAGGAGCTGAGCAGCTCTAGGCCGTCAGAAGCAACTTTATAAATGACAAAATTAAGAAAAACGTATCAGGGAGATTCACTTTTAACGTGCGGGGACTCGCACAAGATTAAATATTACAGTGATCTGCTTGTTAGAAATGCCCAGGGATAGATAAATTAAAGCCAGACAATCTTTTCCCTTGCTTTTGGCTCATATCCTATCCCTACATGGGTTTTCCGCAGAGGAACTCAAAAACTTTGGGAATGTTGATTCAAAAGGTTTCTTCCCAAATACCTCAGCAGCAGCTGGGGGGAGAGTCATTCCCTGACCCTTTCTTCCTGTCCTCTGTGCCCACACCTCCACGTGGAAATGGGAAAAAATAGAGGCTTTGCTTTCAAATCTTATTTTATAGGGACACCTGTACTGAGAAAAAGTATCCAGCAGCATCTTGGGGCCACATGGGGCCTTCCCTGCTCACAAAAATTATTCCAGCCTGTCTTATCCTCTACCAACACAGGTGACTGCAGAAAATAATCCACCCTGGGGTTTTTTTCGTTGGTTTGGGGTTGTTTGGGGGGGTTATTTTTTTGCCAGTCTCCCAATTTCTTCTCGAGGCAAGGACAGCTTCAGCACCCCAGAGATTGATCATGAGGAGCAGCCAGAACCCACAGGGAGCCCCTGTTCTTGCAGGAGCCGCTCCCTCGGCGGAGCAGAGCTGTAGGGAGGAAAGGATGCTCTCCCCAGGCTCCGTTGCAAGTGGGCACATCTCATCTGGGTCCCCTACATGGGGATGTTTAATCCCTGATGCAGGAAGGGTTCCACACTTTGGGGAAAATATTAGAGGGTTATGGCGATGAAAGACCTGAAGGAAAAGCCTCAAAGCAGCTGAAGCTTATTTAGAGGTGCTAAACCACTTTCTTCACCAGCCTCTAAAATGTATTAGTCAAAACTTATCAGCCAGAACAGTTTTGCTGCTATTTCCTTGATTTTCCTCCTTCCACATGGGCAAGAAAACACAGTCCCCGTTACCATCCTGTGCCGGGGAAAAAGCAAACATATCTAAATAAATAAGGCCATGAATCATCCCCCCAGCCCATGCCACCAGGTCCCCACAAAGCCACCATGGCAGAAGGTCCCAGCAGAAGGCCCAAGTCCTCCAGGACCTGTGTCCTGAAGCCCTCCTTGGTGGTTGGTCACCTCCCCTGCCAGTCACACCTTGCTGCCTGGAGGTCTCGGGGGTCTCTCCCTGCACGGCCTCTTCTTCATGGCAGGGTTTGTCCCTGCAGCAGGATTTGCCCCTGGCCAGCCCTACAGACCCACACAGGGATGGGGACATAGGGTTATCTACAAGGGGGTCATCGTCATGATAGGCTTTGGTGGATGAAGGGAAACCCACTGAGAGGACAGGAGGCAAGACGGCTTCCCCCACGGCTTCACTCAGGCAGGTTTGCATCAGGGTCAGGCTGCTCCCATCTTAACTCTCTTCGTTTTCACACAGGAAAAACTGAGGAAAAGAGGAAAAACCTGTACCCAGAGAACTGCCCTTAAAACCATCCCCAAGCCACAGCACTGGGAGCTCTACACAAGGAGGGAGCTGGAGTTTGTGAGGATATTTTGGCTCCTCTTGCTTTTAAACTGATGGGGTGGGGGGACTGCATTTGCAAAAGTTTTAAAATAGGGCAGGGAATAGGATCTGCACGGGGATGCTGATGGTGCAGGGGCTGGGAGCCGGGCTGCCAGCACCACCCCAATAAAGGCAGGATCTATAGGCTGTCATTATTTCCATCTCCTAAAGAAGCTGCACGCCCGTTATTAGTTCAGAGCAGGGCAGGAAATCAGCGCCTGGATTAAGGTTAAATTCCATCTCAGAAGGGCTTAGCTGACTGCTAAATGTTTATGTCTGGCGTCCAAAAATTAAAAATAAAAAAATAAACAAACAACGACAAACACCCCCACATCCCACATTAAAATAACATCTAATAAGGTTGGGTGCTATGTCACTCCTGCGAAGATCCGAGCAGTTTATTGCTCCGATGCAAACCCTGCTGAAGCACTTCAGAGCTGGAGACACTGTGAGATTGAGGGCTGAAAGAACAGCCAGCAAAATTATGAATAGGGTTTATCTGACAATACCAACATGTTCCTTAAAGCCCTTGAGCATCATCACACGGTCTGAGGGTTTGTTTTTTTAGTGTGGCTGCAGATGTATATGTTTTAATGGTACAACATCGATGGCAGTCCTGCCTGTTGCGGGTTAGGCTGCAGCCTCTCATAATCTCCAGTTCATCCTCTCGTTTTCTAATCTGGAAATGTATGAACAATATGTAAGGAGTTTGTAATGGGATTAATTTATTTTGAGAACTTGTTGGTTGGGTTTTTGATTTTTTTTTTCCTTATCCTCCTAGAAAACGTGGGTGAGTGGAAATCGAGCGAGTCAGTAATTAGCATTCACTTTTTTCTTTTTCTTTCTTTTTATCATATGCATCTAAATTCAGTTTAGCTCTTTAAGGAATTGCCAGACTGCCCTTGATTTATAGGCAATGCCTTCTGGATCTGAGAGGATCTAATTCAAATTAATAATACTTGAATCTGATTTCAAGATATTTGCACCGTGCTATATATTTCATTAAGATATCATCACTGTGTGTGTGTGTGTGTGCATGCATGTGTATGTGTGTGTGTGTGATATGTCTCTGCATATACAGGTATATTTAGGCATGGAGAAGTCAGGCATGCTGCAGGAAAATCATGTTGGCATTTAGAGAACAGTGACAAGAAAACTTTTAGCAAAGCCAGGATGACTCATAGCAGGGGAAAAATAAGAAATACAAAGAAAAATAATAATAATTAAAAAAAAAATAGGGAAGCTTGTTCCCACCTTTGCAATAGTTGGGGATTTCAGCGGCAGCAAACCACCAGAGCCTGCCTCTCCCTCCTCACTCCTCATGCAGCTCGGGGTTGGGGAGGGGGACACCCAGAGAGAGGGTTGGTGGCTATTTCCCGTCCTGGGGGGGGATTTGGATGCCCCTGCCGGAGACCCCCCTAGGCGCTGCCTCCCCCGCATCTCTCAGGGGCACCCAGTCCCGTCTAACTCACAGATGACCAAAAAAATCCCAAGCAAATCTCGGTGACTCTGATGAGCTGCAAAGACACGCGGCGGGGGGAGGCGAGGGGGGCGAGAGGGGGGTCCCCTTCCTTCCTTTGCGATGCTGAACCGTCAGGAAGGTGTTCCCTGAGCAGGACCATTTTGAAGCGCAATCCCTATCGCTATTGCTCGCCTTCCACTTCTTGCTTTAGGCACACGTTCAACGCACAGTTCAAGAGCAGTTTATCTAAGCTTAATGTAAGTAAAAGTGCAGTGTGGGATCAGTGTGCCATTTGTTTCGGTTTTCTTCGGGAGGGGGAGAAGAAAAAAGAAATAAAGTGCTGTAATAGGTTGAACTCTTGTCAGAGCAGGGAAATTGTTTCACAGCTCTTTAACGCAGCCCTTTGGGCAGCCCCACGTTTACCTCGGGAAAGGACCATACGAGCAGGCAAGACGCGAAGTTTCTCTTTGCACTGATATTATTTCGAGCTCTTTTAGAGGAAGGAACGGCTGTGGGTTGTGCTGGGAGCTGGGCATGAGCGGCTGGAGGCTCAGCCGGACCAGCCCCCTTTGCAGCTGAACGCCTTCGCTCAGCATCCCCAGCTCGGGCTGCCTTTACTTACTTCGATATTACTTCTCGATTACGTGCGGTGCAAACCAGCTTTTTGATTAACAAACCGGCAGAGCGTTGGTTAAGAACACTTAAACTTCAAAAAAAGAGAAAAAACTATCCCCCTGGGAAGTGGGCTCTGAATTGGTTAATAATGTGCAGTACTTGCTAAATTGCTGACTTCCAGATGTGGAAAATATCTTTCTTGTTTAGGACCTACGTAACCTGATTGGATTACGACAGAAGCGTCACATTGGAAGGCTTTTGAGTGATGATTTAATTAACCATACAGTAGAAAGCTGTATTTGCCAGGAAACCCCTTCCATATTTGCATAACCAATCCCTTCAGTGCAAAGGTGGAGTCTGGGCTTTTTTTTTTTTTCCCTTCTTTTTTTTTTTTTACATATATGTAATTTTATTTTAATTTTCATACTTGAAAAAGGTGAAAAACTTGTAACCTCCCTGAAGTTCAGTCCCACGCGTTACTTGTCCACGCTGTCTGCTCATTCAGCTACTTCCAAGGAAGAGCAGAGCCAGGAAAAGAGCCCATCTCACCCCTGATCCATATCTGTGAACAAAACAGATAGACTGTAAGATCTCAGCACGTTTGGTTGGTGGTTCTTTTTTTTTTTCCCCCTCAGATTTAGCTGACTATTCAAATAACCTGGATGAGTGCTGAAATGAAAGGGAGGGAAAAAAAAAAAAAAAAAAAAAAAAAAAGCCCGAAAAGAAACGCGTTAAGGATAAAAATAAAACAGCACCAAAACAAGCCAGGGAGCTTATTTGCAGTGCCCGAACAGAGTTTAGTTTCTAGGCTTTATGTTAGGGTAAGTTTTCCCCGCCGCAAGATGCGAGAGCTCCGCGCGGGGCTGCGGAGCGGGACGGTGCGGGGCAGGATGCGGCCCCTCGCCGGCTCCGCGGGCGGGCGAGCGGGGGGGACCCCGCCGGGGGAGAACCGTCAGGGATCCCGCCCCAGGATGGGAGAACCGGCAGGGATCCAGCCTGGGGGCAGGGGATCCGGCGGGATCCTGCTGGGGAGGGGGCGGGGGATTCCGCCTGGGGGAGGGAAAGGGATGCGGGGAGCGGGGGGGACACACAGGCAGGGATGCGCCGCGCCGCGGGGGGGAGCAGGGATGCGCCCCAGGGGTGGCAGAGGATGCAGCCGGGGCCGGGGGGGGGGGGAAGGGCAGGGTCTCATCCGCGGGGCAGGGGGGCTGCAGACCCCGGAGGGGCTGGGATGCGGTGGCGGGGCGCGGTGAGTTTCCGCGGGGCGCGGAGCGCAGCGGCGGGGCGGGGGGCGGGCGCGGGGCGGGGGGCGGGCGGGAGGAGGTGGAATTGCATTTCTGCCGCTAAAGCGTTCGCGGAGACTTCAAGGTATAATCTATCCCAGATCCTTTCCCAGAGAGAAACTTGGCGATCACGTTTCCACATGATGCTCACGTTTGGTGCTCTCCAATTATCCCTCCCCACAAAGATAGGTGGCGTGTGTTGCAGGGTCTCTCCTCTCGCTCGTACAGAAAAGAAAAAGAAAAAAATGTCATTAGAAGAGGCGTAACACGTCAGTCCGTCCCCAGGTTTGTGTTTCCTGGAGTGGCAGAAAGAGATCAGTCCTAACCTGCCCAGCAGGAATAACGGTCCTTCCGACAACTCTTTGCAAGGCTTTTTACAATTTCTCCAGGAGCTGCATCTCCCTTCACCTTTTCTCCTCCACTTCGCGGCTTCTTCATGCTTTTTCTTGTCACCATTTCTGGCCAAAACTACAAACAAGACTTCGCAGGTAGGTTCGGAATTTAATTCCATTTTCTCCCTTTTTTTTTTTTTCCCCTCCTCTTCTCTTTTTACTCAGACCACCTCACGCACCAGCAGGCTTATTTCATTTCGAGAGTATTTTAATTTTTCTGGCTTGTTTATACTTGGGGCGAAAAAATCTCTTTTTTTTTTCTTTATTTTTAATTTTTTTTTTAACCGAAACCTGAAGTCACTCCAGCACCGCTCCGGGAAGGGGTGAGCGGTTTCGGGGCGCTCGGGGCTGTGCCACCACCACCCCTGCTCCCCTTACCTGTCAGCCAGGTACGGGAGGTGCCTTTACAACGCAGCCACAAAAGTTTTAGTGTTAGGAAAGGACTTCGTCCTCCTGAAAAAAAAAAAAAAAAAAAACCAACCAAAAAACCCCAACAAAAACCTCAAACATCCCCCCACCCATCTCCTGCTCTTTTTATTTCAGGTTTTACATCTGAGCTCTGAAAGTTTGCAGGTACCTGTTAATGCTTTGCATGCCCTGAGCATGCAGAGCACGCCCGGCCGGGCACCGCTGGAGCCCCAGCCCCGGGCAGGGTTCCCCGGCAAAGGATGTGTTTCCCCAAACAGAAAGTTTTGCTGTTTTGTCTGTTTAGTTGGTTTCATTTCTTTATTTTATTTTGTGAAGCTGGGTGAAGCAACACCTTAGCTTCTGGGAGCCTAAAGCAAGAAGTGAAAGTACTGACTGGAACTTAAAAGTCGTTTACCAAAAGCAAAAAAAAAAAAAATAAAAAAAAAATAAAAAAAAATTTAAAAAATGATAATGTATATTTTTAAAAGCTTGCTGGTCCTCTAGAAAGAAAAGTGTTCTCGAAATTTGCAGGTTTAAAATTATTGTCAACTTTTTGCGGGAGGCAGGGGAGCAAGGAAGGGAGTGAAATGCATTTAAAAGAATTCACCATTGGTCGTTTTGCATTAAAACGCCTATTGCCGAGGCAAGCTGAGGGTCCGGGCTCGCCTCGGTGCCTGTCCTCCCTCCCCGCTACATCTCCTGGTAGATGTGCCGCGGTGATGCCACCATTGCCCACTCCAGTCTCGGGAATAACTGGCAAATACTAAAGTTTCTAGCACATTTCTCAGCCTCTTCCTTCCTCAGCCACATATATGCACATCCACAGAGCCATCAGTTCCCTCTGTCCAAGCAGAATCCCAAGCAGGAGAGTGTGAGTAAACACGCTGACCCCACACACACTCTCTCAATCTTCCCATCCTCTTACCTGCTTGGAGATTTATTATTTCTTATTTTTAGCCAAGCAGGTTTTATAACAGCAAAGGTCTGAGGGAAGAGTTCAGGCAGAATAAAAAGACCCAACAGCAACACACTTCACTGCTCAGTCCTGGTGTGAAGCTCCAGCAAAGTAAAAAGACACAAGGGAGGGGAAAAGAGGAAAAGGGAAAAAATATCTCACTCTGCTTAAAAAAATATATTAAAATTGTTGAGTCAGGTAATAATTTTTTAGGTTTTATGTAAAACTCCCAGTGCAGGAGAAGACAATAGATGCGAAGGCGAGGGGGGATCCTGCTCAGGAGAGCAAGGGTTAATTGCCCTTGTTTTACAGTTTGCATCTGTTACATCTTTTATAGCCCCCTGTTTAAACTAATCCTCAAGTCAAAGCATCTTTAAAGCTACAGCATCTTCTTCGAGATGGACTGAGTTTCAGGAGCGTTCTTACAGCAAACCAAACGTTCCTGCCTCTCTCTCCCTTTGACAGATAGAGCCTCCTGCCCAGCCCGGGCACACAGGCACACACAGTAGGTCTAAAAGTTTGCACGTTGTGTTTTTTTTCTTAAAAAAGAAAAATAATCAACAAAAAAAACCAAAACCCAACTGCAAGGTTGAAAACTCTGACAGCGGTAGTTTTGATTTCTGTTTCTTTTCTGGGAAGGAAAAAAAATGACACTCTGAAGCTTTGTTTAACTAAGGGACAGGGGAAACCCTGAATATTGTCAAACTGACTAAAAAGGTGACAGAGGTTTATAATTACACTCCTCGTTGTTAGGGGGAGGGGGAGGTCTCCGTGCTGAGCTTTACCCCAAAAGGACAGGGGAGAGCCATGTTTCCCTCTCCTCTTATCACTTTGCTGGAGTGCACTTTGGGGGAAAAAAAATAAAGGCAAGAGAAGGGTAGGATTTCGCATGAAAAGAAGTTCTAGTGTCAAATTAAAGTACTTTTAGGAGGAAATGGTCCGCCTAGCATTGAGTCAAACAGCCTACTGTAAAAGCTGTGCATTCCCTCATACGGTCATGAGTTATGACTCATTTGAGATGTAATTCTTGTCTCTCTCTCTCTCTCTGATCTGCTTTGCTGGTGCAACACACACACACACAGGGAGGGAGACACACGCACACGCGCTCACACACACACACGCAGAGACACACACACACACACACACAGAGAGAGAGGGAGAGAGAGAGAGAGAGAGGGAGCAGAAATAAATAAATAAATAAATATATAAATAAATAAAGAAGAAATCTGCCCGGCTGGGGAGAGAGGGGGAGCCCGCTCCGACCGCGTCCCACCTCCCCCGGCACGGCCAGGCTCGCCGTGTGCGTGGATGGGTTCTTTTTCGGGTGCAAACTGGGGTCCCCGTTGGCGCCCTGCGTTTAAATGGGACATCCCGATGCCCACATTGTCGCTGTGTTTGGTCGTTACATAGAGCCTGCGTGCTGCTGCTGCTGCTGCTGAATCAGGGAGTCGAGCCCATGCGAACTGCCATCTGATCCACTCTTATCAATGAAGCAGCAGATCATGGCGGATGGCCCCAGGTGTAAGAGGCGAAAACAAGCCAACCCCCGGAGGAAAAACGGTAAGACGCCCCCCCGGGAAAACTTTTCCGGCCGGCTCCGCCGCGGCCCGGGGAATGGAAGGGGGGGGGGTTGTGGAGGAAAGCCGGCGGCAGGACGGGGAGCGGGACGGCGCGGGAGGGACGGCGCCCGGCAGCCCGGGGCTGGCCGCCCCCCGGCTCCCTGCGCCGCGTCCCGGGGGCTGCGCGGCCGCGGAGCGCTGGAAGGGGGCAGCGGAGGGGCGCGGGGGGGGAGCGGCGCTGCCACCGGACCCGCCGACGCCGCCGCGCCCCAAAGTTTGTTGCGCGGGCGCGGAGCGGAGCGGGCGCTGCCCCGGAGCCCCCGGAGCTCCCGGTGCCCCGGAGCGCAGGCGGGGGCGGCCCCGGCGCTGTCTCGCCCGGTGCTGTCACAGCCCGGGCCGGGCCGGGGCGCGGAGCGGAGCGGAGGGAGCGGAGCGGGGCGGTGGGAGGCGCGGAGCGGCGCGGAGCGAGCGGGGCGGGCGGCCCTGGGAAAAAACCCGGCAGCGTGAGAACCCCGAGGCGGACTGGCACCGAGTTAGCGACTCTCTCTCTTTCTCCCTCTCTTTTCTTTCTTTTCCTTTTTTTTTTTTTTTTTTTCTTCATTGTTAGGGACTCGAAAATGAAACTTCCTCCTCCCTGATAATTAATAATACTAATGAGCTCGGTGCCCGATTGTCCGCCGCTGCCCTCTCCCCCGGTCCCCGCCGGCCGCGCAGGGCCGGGGCGCAGTGGGACGCGGTGTTCTGGGCTGATTTCACATTTGGCAGCTTTCACTGGTGTGATGGGTCTCTCTTTCTCCGTCTCTCCCCGTCCCTCCCTTAGTTTCTTCCTTTCTCCCCCGGCTGATAGCCGCTCCCCCGCCGCCAGCCTCCCCCTCCCCGCCCGCAGCCCCTCGCATGGCCATCCCGGCCCCACTTCCAACAACTTTCCTCTCGAGGAGCCAGAGGAAGGAAGATATTTGTGTGAACCTGAACCCATGCGCTTATAGCTCAGCTACTTCATTTAAGTGGAGAGGTGGAGGGGGGCTGAAGGAGGAGGGGGACACACACACAACAACAACAACAACAACAAAAAACACAAAGACAAGAGAATGTTGATTAGAAACAAATGATCCTGCCCCCCCTTCCTCTCCCTCTCTAGGTTGTGTGAGTGTGAGTGTGTGTGTGTGTGTGTGCGTGTGTGTGTCTTTTTCTTGTTGTGGTGGAGGCGTCGAGCCATATGGGGGAGTGATAGAGGAATTTTAGTCAGAAACTGTTCGTTATGTTACACTGGCTTTTCCCTTTGTGTTGTCTTTGATCTATTTGCTTGGCTTAGTATTACAAAAAAAAAAAAAAAGGCACCAAAAACCTAAAATAATATATTCCGAGCAGCTTCCCAAGGATCCGTTCCTTGTTATCTTTTTTTAAAGTCTCTCCCCCTTCACCACCACCCTTTACTCTTGTGTCTGTCATTATTTAAGGTGGTCCTCACAGAGGAGACCTCCCCTTCCCCTCATCTCTGGGTAATTTAGTAGACATTAAAATTACACGTAATGTTTCCCTCTCCTCTCTTGTGTTTCCTCTGTTCTTTTTATTAAATGTTGGTTATTGATTTTCTAAAATCAATGTCTGTTGTGGGGCTTTTTTCCCCTTACAAGTATCTAAAGCACGTTGCTGATCAACTGGATAACAAAAGCTTTGTGTCAAGTAGCCTTTTTTCTTATGTTAAACAGTCATTTTTGAGAGAAAAAGAGAATGAGATTTAAAGCAACGCATCCATAAGTGCTCTTTTGCAGTAAAGAATATTCTGAGTGTTTGAGGGGGTTTTATTCTTCTTCCTCAGCCTCCTTGCTTTTCCAGGCAAGATTATTAGTTTAGCGTGTTAAACCCATCACATGCTCTGTGATGAGGGATGCGTCTACGTGTTTAATATTTTCTCAACATGATTTGAGTCCTAAAAAAAAACCCCACCACCATCCCTCCCAAAAAAATAAAGAGCTGGACGCCTCTGTTTGCCCAGGACACCAGGACCGCAGCCTGGTAGTGTAGCCAAGTCTTTGGGAGCACGTATGGACTGGGGTGGTACAAATTCTGGTTACTTTCCTGAGAAAGTGTGTTTTCAGAGAGCTGCACTAACTTGGGAAGCCACCACACTTGGGAGACGAAAGTTTAATTGCGATTTTTAAGGTAACCACTTAAAGATCCTGCAAACTTCAAGTGTGTGCGCTGGTTACGCGAAGGTCTAAGTTCTCCCTTCAGTGTCTTGCTCTGGCCAAGACACGGGGAGGAAGCGGGAGGGGGGGAAATAATTCTCGACTTTCTGTCTGTCCCCTCTTCCCTCTTTGTGCTCCCTAATTTGTTTCTTTCATTCATTTCTGAGTGAGAAATGCCCTGGTTCTGAGGAGCAGGTAGAGATGAGTGAGGGTGGGTTTGGTTAGGGCTTTTTTTTTTTTTTTTTCATTTTCTCTTTCTCGACAAGCACGTATCCAACGCCTTTCCCGTTGGGAATTGCCCAGGATTTATCTGGACTGAGTGGATTTTTCTTCTTTCCTGGATTCGTGGAAAAGATGTTACTTCTGAGCTTGTGTCTTTGCTGATAACACCAGAAACGGTGATGCTTATCGAACTCGGAGAGAAAATCCTTAGAAACGCAGCAGAACCAAAATAAAATTTAAAAGCCACGAAAAAAAATATAAAAATGGATGGTCGTGGAGGAAGCGAGAGGAGTGTGAGTGAATCCCAGACACATTACAGACGGGGACAAAACAGAATAATCTAACTAATGCCTCAGTGGGCTCCACGCCTGTGTGCGTGTCTCTGCGTGTGTGCGGGGATGGGCAAGGCTCGGGATGAGATACCGGGGCTGGATAAAATTACACCGGAGCTAAATAGGGTAGAAAGGAAGAAGGCTCGGGATTTTCCAAGATAACGGGGTTGATGAGAGCTGCTGGAGTGGAGGAGAGGTGTGCGGGGGGGGGGGGGGGGGGGGTGGTGAGAAAGGCGCTGTGGAAATCAATGAGGGGTGGGCCCCCCGGGGAGGAGGGGCAGGAGGGAGGATTGGAAGGCGAGGACCCCGACGCGACGGGGGGGGGGGGGGGGGGGGGGGGGGAGAAAGGCGGGAGGTGCGGGAGCGGCAGCCCAGGAATGCGGCGGAGCTCCGGGAAGTTCAGTCAGATGATTCCCAGCGCCTGACTCACTTCGCGGCACTTTCACTCGGGAGAGAAGTGGCTGCAGAGGAGGAGGAGGAGGAGGAGGAGGAAGAGGGGGAGGAGGAGAAGAGGGCAGCGAGCCCCCTTTCCGCACGGGCGCCCCGCGGAGGCGGGGGCTGCGCCGGCGGCCGCAGCGCCGGTGCGGAGCGGTGCGGAGCGGGGCCCGGC
Source organism: Pipra filicauda (assembly GCF_003945595.2). Taxonomy (NCBI): domain Eukaryota; kingdom Metazoa; phylum Chordata; class Aves; order Passeriformes; family Pipridae; genus Pipra; species Pipra filicauda. Next base: position 65,590 of record NW_024104638.1, on the reverse strand, counting down.
AGCAGCGCTGTCCGGCCGGCTGCCCTGCCCTGCCATGCCGGATGAGCTGCCTCTCTCCGTGTTGTTGTGGTTTGGCGTTTGTTGGCTGAGGGGTTTTTTTCCCCTCCTTTCCTCTCCCCTCCTCAAAAATCCAAAATAAAATTAAAGTCCCCGGGAAGGAGGGGAGGGGGGAAAGTTGGATCTAATTTACCCCAAAGTTTCAGTAAACAGCTCTCTTTGATTCCTTTGCCACCTCGCTTCCAGTTGTAAAGAAAAGGGAGAAAGTTCAATGCTTTCAGGGCGTCTGATCCAAGGGAGAACACAGACCAAACAAGCAGAGACGATTAGACTTGCTCAGAGCCTTTCCCAAAAAGATACCCACCCACCCCCCTTTCAGGGATGCTGAGGAAGGGGAAAAAACCTCCTTCACTTCCCACATGAAAAAGAAGGGGGGGAAGGAAGGAAAAAAAAAAAAAAAAGGAAAAAATATGCAAGCCTGCCTGCTGCCTTTAGTGAGTGGGAAGTGAGGCTTGTCTTCCCTGCCTGGAGAAGTTTGGAGGCAGCTAGACTGAGGCTGGGGTGTGAGGAGGCAGCTGCTCCCTGTGCAGCCCAGGTGGCAGCGGGCAGGGCGGGCACCCGGAGCGCTCCTGTGCCCGGGCAGCTCCGCAGGGCCGGGAATCCGTTGCGAGGAGATTACTCGGGGAGTTGGCTCACTGGGTAGCGAGACAAATGTACTGCTACCTCCAGAAAAAGCACCTGGAGATAGGTATTAAAAATTAATGCCATAAAAGCGAGTGGCCAAGGCGTAATGATTATCCAGCTACATTTTCTCGGTGCAGATTCATGTCCAGGCTGAGCTGTGACATGGAGCAGGGGAGGTTGTTTTCTGTGTCAAGTCGTATCTATTTATTTTCTTCCGAGTTTCGAGAAACCCAGCGAATTTGGAGATTAGTGCCTGAATTACTGTTTGCCATTTGTGACCATTCGGTGCTTACTGGTTTTGCTTATTGCACATGCTTCGCAAGGAAAGTTTTGGGGGAATTTCTAATTGCTGTAAGAATATGCATTTGATGCCTGGAAAAGGCATATCCGAAAAGGGAAAAAACAATAAGGAAACCATTACAAGTTAATCATGGATAATTATACATAGCCAACTGCCCAAGATAGGGGAAATACATGGAAGACTGAGATGCAAGCTCTCAGGACAGGCTGGTAATATTCCCCAAGAAAAATGTGTGTCACCCTTTAGAGTGGAAAGAAGGGTGTTGATTCTTTTACAGCAGCCCCACATTCATTCCAAGAAATAGGAAATTCTTCGCCTCACAACAGTTTTTGGCATCTGCATTATCCCAGTGCTTTTAAGGTGCATTTTCTCCTCTGTGAAAGAGAACTCTTTGTCCTTTTTTTCTCCAAGACCATGGCTTCCCAAGGTAGACACTATTTTGTGCCTGTCACATAGAAAGGGAGTGCAGGTTTGCAGTGCTCACAGACAATTGATTGTCTGCCCTAATGTGTTTCATTTACATGTTTATAACGTCAATAGTGCTGGGGTGTCCACTGTACCATTCATTCCAGCATTCCCACAAGGGTGCAATTGTCTGAATGGCCAAGTCAGACACCTTTTTGATTGCTCTTTAGTTGTCTTTTTAGAGTATAGAGAAAAAGGAGAGAAATCTGTGATGCAGAAACACTAGTTGAAAATATTTCAGAATTAAACGTCACCATTAAAGCAGATGTGACCATTAGACAAACAATATATTTTAACTAAGGTTCTGAAGGTGGAAACAAATTTAGAATAGTGGGGCTGGTGAGTGCACACGACATCCAGTCCTGTTCCTTAATTATTTTAGGCTTTAAAAAAATGATTTGTCGTTTTCATTTTCATTTCAGCCACTGTAAATGCATCCACCTCCTAACTCTTTGTATACTTAACTGTAATTTGCGATGTTTTCCCTACATATTTACATATCTCTGTTTATACCAACAGCGTCACCTAACCATTGGGAAAGTCTATTGAAAGAATAACTAGGCTGGGAGAAGTATAGACTTTAAAAAAAAAATATTAAGACCTAAATATTTCTTCATCAAGCTTTTTTTTTTTACTGAACAAAACGACAATGCCTAGACTTTCTCTTGCAGCAGTTTAACTTACAGAGCTGTGCACCAACTCCTTACGCCTCCGGTTACCGTCCCCTTGCGCTGCGAGCTTTCAGCAAAGTGTTTCGAGGAGTTTCCAAGTCAATGAAAGATTACTTTTTAAGGTGTGCTGTGCTGTTCTGATATGCCCATACTGTCCTTTATCATCAGAGTTGCGTCTGAGGGAGGCAAGAAACGATTGCTCGTGGTTTGCATCAGAATAAATAAGCCACTCAGGTTATTGGAACTTATACAGAGATACATGTTGTACATGCGTCTGCACCTATGCGTGCCTGTGTTGTATAGAGAGATATGGGATGTATAGGTGTGCTTAAAAATAACGGTTCACGTTTCAGACTAGATCATTTCCCTCTAAAAAGGATGCTGATCCCAGCAGTTACGTTTAATACAAGTTGACCTGTTCCATCCGTGATCATAAGTGAAAAGAGCACTAAGTCCTGTAGTTTCTGCTCGAGAGGTAAAGCGAGGGAAAACTTTTTTCCCTTCCCTATATAATTTTTGGTGTAATTTTTAAAAATGCCTGTTTGTGGAGAGATTTTTTTTCCTTCTTTTTTTTTTTTTCCTTTTTTTTTTATGCCTAACAGAGAAGACACAGTAGATGCACCGTTAGCTGAACCCCTGACACGGCGGTCTTTTGAATGCCTTAGGTATGATTTCACTTTCGCTCACATCAATGCTGACCTGAATGCCTTTCATATCTGATCCGCTGTGTCTCTCCCAGTAAACATCCCCTGAGGGGAGAACAAAGAAAGGAGCTCTTCTTCTTCTTAATCACAATTCAGCCCATTCACCGCCGGCAGGCTACATTTGCATTCTGCAACAGAAAGCCAAGATGAAAAGAAAAAAAAAAGAGAGTGAGAAGAAGGGGGGAAAAAGCAGAAGGGTGGAGGCTGAGTAAAATAACTTAGGTGTTTGTAGCTGTTTGTTGGGCTTCCCCTAGTTACAAGCCTTATATAGATCCTGCTCTACCCAGCCTTGGCTCTTCTGACAGGCAGATAGTGTTACAAGATGGCATGCCTGTACTATTCATGGCCACTCGCTCTAACACTTGAGGTAGAAAGTGTCAGAGAGGGATCAAATTCTACTCTGAGAAGTCTGTTATAGTTAGGGTCAGGTGTGTGTACTCTCAGCTCTTGACTGCTGCCTATTATTTTGTTTTAATTACTATTATTGTTTACTCACCATGACCTTGGGGAGCGGGGGTGGCAGGGGGCGAGGCAGCTTTGGCGGGGCAAAAATCGCCCGCTCCCCAGTTGTAATATCATTTTTCCCCCCCCCCTATTTTTTCTGTTTTGGCGAAGTGTTGGGCTGGGTGTTTTTGCGGCTGGCCGGGCCGGGGGCCGAGGCGGTGGCCGCGGTGGTGGCGGTGGCGGGGGTGTCCCCGGGCTGGCGGCCGGCCCGGGCTGCCCCGACCCGGCGGGGAAAAGCAGCGACTCAGCGAATCCTCGCCGGCACCAGAAAATGCACACGGAGGAGGAGGAGGAGGAGGAGGAGGAAGGCGAGATTTGTGGAAGTTTCTGTAGCCGGGCTCCCTCGTGGGGTTTCGTAGTCACGTTCATGTGCATTTTCCGGCTGTTCCCCCACTCCCCGTGCCTGTGTGTGTCCCCCCCATATCTGCTTGTTTGTTTGTTCCGCAGAAGCTCTTCTGTGCTTTTAATCAGACAGTTTTCTAGAAAAATAGTGAGGTCTTTGGTCGTAGCCACTTTTTTCTCACCAAGAGAAGGTTTATTTATAACTGGATCCTGCTTACCGAGAAGTATTTAAGCCCTTTCAGGCAGAGCTGTCAAAATTTCCTGTGTTGTTTGCCTCTATTTGCAACACGTAAAAAGTAATATGCAGTTGCTGGTGTTGGAATAACCGAGGTAGTGCAGAAATCTCAAGTGACAAGTTTTCAACTACACTATCTCCTGCCGACCAAACTGTCATTTTTATTTTTTTTTCCCAGAAACCACTTTTAAGATTCTAACAGGTTTTTTTTTTTTTCCCCCATCAGCAAATAGATTAAACGTGCTAAAGCAACTTTGAGAGGGAAGAACAGTTTGAACAATGAGGAGCGGGAGGGATGTCTTATTTTCCTGTAGCTGCTATGGCAGATTTCACTCATAAGGAGCACACTAACCGAGATGTTACCAGTTGAACAGAAGCATGTGACACAGATTCCTGATTTTTTCCCAGAAGATTTACAGAATTTACAAAAAGAGATTATCTCTACACCTTCCACCCTCCTAACCACCCCCATGACCCAAGCAATGGAGGATTTAGGCAGATTTACTTCAGTAAACACCTTTGGACACTTGGGGAAAAGTAGGAGTCTGTTTGCAAAAGCAGGCTTTTGTTAAGTGAGGTGCTGGATAATGCTTTACCAAGCAGCTGTGATATTAACCTACCCAGTAATGCTGGAAAAAGCCTTAACTCCTTGTGCACTCCGGGGCCCTGCCCGGTGGAGGCCCTTCAGGTACTGGGCCTGGAGGGGGGAGATTGGGGCATTTGAGGGGACAAGTGAGGAGGTGGTACTGCTGAAGCCACAGCAGCCACTCAGCCTGACACATCTTTTACTTGGTGGCAGCTGAAGCTTTCGGGGTCAATCCATCAGAGACAGGGCTTGGAGGAGCTGGGAGGCATGGCCAGGAGGGCCTCCTCCAGCAGTGAGGGGTTACCTATGTGTGTGTGCCCACACACACACATGCACACTCTGTATCTACCCCCCAAAATGTAACATATCCCAAACCCTCTCTAGAAACGTTCCCAAGCATTACTAAGGGAGGAAGGTCAATTTAGGATTCGCACTCTAGCAGCAGAATAGCTGAGAAGTTACACTAGCAAACCTGTATGAGTGGCTTCCCGTGAGCTCCCAGGCTCCAAAGGAAAGCCAGCAGCTTTCTGGGAGCTTCTCATCCTCACAAGTGAACTTTTTTGACTTCTTCCTGCTCTTTTCTGAGCCATTAGAAGCAGGAGCTAGTAAGTTAGTTATTTTTGCTGGGCATGAGAATAACTTTCCAGGTGTTTCTTTTTTTTAGTTGGAATAAGATTGCTTCATTTTGGGGATTTTTGTTGTCAAGGGTTGGGGTTTTTTTCTTTTCTTTTTTTTTTTTTTTTTTAGTGTAGGTGTCAATGCTAGAGCAGCCACAAATGTGTGAGAAAGCAAAGGGTATGAGACATGACAGAATTAAAGGTGTTTGCTATGTTGTTACCCGTGTGTCAAGCTGCAACCTCCCTTTGTCACAGCCTCCTGGAGATTTGATAGTGCGGATCCACTTCCTTTCCAAGTGATACAGCAGTTTCTAACCGGGGGTTTTAATGGTGGTGCAGTCGTTGCTATTGCATTTGCCTCTCCCCAAATGCATTTAAACACCTCCACATCGCACACACCCCATTACTCCCACCTTACACAAGGGTGCTGTGCTCTCGAGCACCAGGACAGCAGCCATAGCATTACAGTCTCTGGCATGGAGCGTCGTTTGGCAGGAATGTCATCTGCCAAATCATCCCATAATTACGTTTTATGTTATTTGTATGAATGACCAAGCATGCAGTATTCCTTTTGAAATCAAAGGAAGGCTTAAAATGCGTTTTTGAATACTTTCAGACCATGGTCAGGTCACAGTTTGGGAGTTGAATTAAACTGATCTCATTTGTGATCTAATTGAGGTTGGCAACAACCTTAGCAGTAGCAATAACATACAAATACAAATCAAAGAGCAGAATTCAGCAAATCAGATCTTTTGCTCGAATCCTGCCTGGGAGTTATTCTCCGACTGCCAACAGAGAAGTTAAACTTTGTCCTGCTTCTCAGCGGCAGTGCGAGCCTTGCATATTTTTCGGGTCTTTGACAGGAAAGTTGGGTCTGAGGGATGGGGACACAAAGGCGAGAAGCGAGCTGGTGCCTCCTCGGACAGGAGTAAAGCACAGCGACTCGTCACGTATGTTTCTGGAGAGCCCAGTGGCAGAAGGCGCAGGAGGCGTAACGGGGGAATGTGGTTAGGAAGGGCTGGGAAGAGGAATAGGTCGCTGCAAACAGATTATTCCAAGCGGAAAGTCGAGGCAGCTCCCTATCTTTACATCTATCGCTGCGGATTCCAGGAATGTAATTACCAGCGTGGTTGCGAATTGTTGACAAATTTCCCCGAGTCTGTCGGGAGCGGGTGTTGCGAGCGGCGGGGCTGCGGCCGCGGCATCGGCCCCGACGTGCGGGAGCCGTGCGGGGCAGCGGGGCCGGGGCGGCCCCGGGGCGGAGCGGGGCGGCTCCCCCCAGGGCAGGGCGTCCCTGGCTCAGAGCCCCCCCGCCGCAAGCCGGGATGCTGCGGGTCAGGTCCCCCGGGATCCCCCCCTCCTCGGGGCCGGCGGGGACCCCCGCGCCCGCCCCGCAGGTGGGGGGGCTCGGCAGGGCACGAACCGGGAGCCGCCGCCCCCGGGGAGCATCACTCCCCCCTCGGCCCCCCCGGGCCGCGCCGTGCGGAGCGGGGCTGGAGGCGCGACCGCCGCCGCGATGCGCTGGGGCGGGGGAGCGCGGAGCCGCCTCGCCCCCCTTCCCCGGCCCCGGGGCAGAGGTGTGAACCGCCTCTGCGGGGCGGGGGACGGGGCACACACCCCCGCCGCGTCCCGGCGCTGCCGAGCGAGCCGCTCCCGGGGCAGAGGTGCGAACCCCTCCCGGGACGCCGCTCCCGGGATGTTGGTCCCCCCTCGCCCCCCTCGGCCCCGGCCGCGCTCCCGCGGCGGCGCAGCCCCGAACTTCGTTCCCAGGAGGGAGGGAGCGGAGGGGAAGCGGCTCGGCGCTGCCTGCGCTCCTCCCGGCTCGGGGTTTCAAGTGTGTCCTCAACTCCCCCCCCCTCCCCTCCTCCGGGTCATTATTTTCTTTGACTAAAACCTGTTTACTCGCCTCTTTGTTTTTTGACGTTAAACGAGTTTCCATCTCCTACTCCTGCGGATCTCTAAGAAATAGATAAACCATTATATTTCCCCCTTCCCCCCTCCCGCTCGTATTTTAAAGCAGCGATCCTGACAGCAGTACTATTATTGCACTTTATGTTTTAGTGGATGTTTGCTGTTGCTAGTTACAGCAACACTTATCATAAGACAGCAAGAAAAGAGTAGTCCCTGGTAATTAAAGTAATGAAATATTCATTTACTCTACCTTTTCAGTAGTCTCACAAATTAGGCTGCTACATTTAATGCCTGCACTGCCTCTGTTTTTATTATAATGGCAGCTTTCGCATCTGCAATTAGGACTAATTCTGACAGTTACAATTTCTGAGGGATGGTAAACAGTGAACGAGATGTGCAGCAGTGGTATTACACGTGAAAAGCCCTTGTCTCTTTAACCTTGTTGTTTTTTTTTCTCGCAGAGGTTACCTTTTCCCGATGGTGCAAAATCGACTTGACATAACTGTTCATCAGTTTCAGGGTTTTCCCTGGAGGTATTTGCATCAAATCAGCCCAGTCAAGCTTCAAGTTGAAATTGGCAGCCCAGAAACTGACAGGGTAGGGACTGGGAAAGAGACAGCTAAAGTGCAGGCAGCGAGCTGACAGCAGCGGCGGGCAGGCAGGGGGAGAGGGCTCAGCACCCGGGGCTGCCGCCCCCCGCTCCCCCCGGTCACCCCCGGTCCCCCCCGGTCCCCCCTGAGCTGCGGCGGAGGGGCCAAGCGCTGGAAGCCCGCTCCGGTCCCACGAGGAGGCCAGTTGGAGAGGGGGGTGTATGTAAAAAAAAAACAAAACATAAACTGGGGGGGGAAAGCGTTGTGGAAGAGAGAGAAGTGCTGAGCTGAAGTTGCTGTCGCTAACAAGCTTATTTTGCTGCGGTTCTTTGCGGAGCGGTGTCGTGTTTGTGCACTACGACTGTTAAGAGTAGTGACGGAGAAGGTTGTTAATACCAATGAAAACATATTTTGATCAGCTAAAAAAAACCAACACCCAACCCAGAGAGACGTTCATCTGCAAAGATAATTGCATTAGAATCAAAACAAACAATTCCTTGAGTATGTTATTTCATTTATCCTCTGTCACAAGGAGGGGGGGGGTGGTGTCTCCAAGTAGGACGATACGAAAATTAATTTTTAATAGATTATTGGACAAATTGGGATTGTTCCCTGTGACATCCCCCCCCACCCTGAAAGAATTTTACTTCTTTGAAAATAATTTCAAATCTTATGTAGCATGGAAGGGAGCAGCACGCCAAGAACCAGGCAGCACCACCAAGACCCATTCCTTCCTTAAAGGTGAAAAAGAGCAAAACTGTGTTACTTTCCTAAGGAGGCAAGCTGACTATATATATATATATATTTCTTCCTAAATATATATCTGTAGTCTTTACCAGATGATTAAAAATCCCTCTCACTTTTCCTACCAGACTTGTGCTAAAGTAAGCCTTGCTTTCAAACAGTTTTTCAGCTGTGTGTGTGACAGGCATTGGCTGATCTGCTGATGCCCATTCGACAGGCACTGTTGAGCTAAAGTGGTGTGACGGCACAGTTTTGTTAAGCTGTGAACAAAGGGCTGGAGATGCCTCGCTGGCATCATCCATGTGCATATTGGCCTTGTCACAGTTTTGCTTGATTTAATGCTCTGTTTATTCCTAGATATTAGAACTTAAATTCCAAACAATATGTTTTCATATACTACACACAAACTTTATTTTAAAAGCTTTTGCTCCCCAGAACCACAGATTTGTTTGTCTGCCCAACATCCATGTGGCAAACATTTTGAAACGTAGCTCCCAGAAAAATAGGTGGCCGGTAGCCTCTTAACTGTTATCCAGTGAAAAAATGGGATTTCAGTTTTAAAAAGTCTTAGAAGGGTAAAAGATTTATTTCTTCTTTGATCATTTGTTGAGAGTTGTTATTTATTTCAACAGTGGGTTTTCTTATAAGCTCCTAAGGAGAGGTTACCTCGTGTGCAGGCAGGGCCTGGGACGGACTTTTCCAGTGCCATATCATCCCAGCGGTGTTGCTGGGATAAAAGCAGTGTCTTGCAAATACCTGTAAGTATAGTCAGAGGACTACTGGCAGGAAGAAAGACAGCTGGGTTATGGCAGGTTAGTGGAAGGGAGCAGGAAACCGGATTAAGATTAAAATACAAATATATATGTTCATTAGGTGGCCACAACTTTATATCTCAGCAGTTCACCAAGAGAAAACAAATAGCATGTGGAGCTATATTTAGGTTTGGTTCTCTTCTTTTAGAGATGCCTTAGGCTTTATCTGCAGAAAGTTGGGGGGTTTTCTCCCCTTCTTCATCGCCTTTTTAAACTCTCTTCAGGTTTGCTGCAAGTGTTTGCTCAGAGATTAGTTAGCCAGCTTCCATGGCGGAGGTAGCCCTGGGAGGCAGCTCGTTGCTGGGAGGAATGCTCAGTAGGTCAGGGCATGAAGATAGAAGGAACTGCCCAACTGAGGCTGGGGATCAGGTATTTTCTTCTTTGTCTCCCATCAGAGACAAAGTGCTTATGGAAAGGTTTGTGGTGAGACATCAAATCCCAGCAGGAGCACAGATGTTCCCACTTTTACAGGCTTACCAATGAACATTTCAGCTCAAACAAGTTTATGGAATAAAAGATTTATTTATTTTTTCCTTAGTAGATGCAGCGTCTTAGTTGGATCGTGTAAAGATTGTATCGCTCCAGACACTCAGGGTTCTTTGGTCCAGGGCACGGTGCTTTACTCGAGGGCTGTGAGTAGGGATGGGAGAGCGGGAAGGAGTGGGAGGAGGGAGCGCTCAGCAAAATGAAAGTATTCCTTCTCCAAACAGTGCAGTCTAGAGCCTAAATCTGAAATTGAATCTGCTGGGCAAAACCTGTACAATTTTTCTACCTGCCCTCAGTCTGCTTCCTTTCAGGGATGACAGTTTTACTAACTGAAATGAATGGGCTCGCTCGCCCCGGTACCTTTTCTCAGTCCGCGTTTACATCGAGTACTTCAAACAGAGAGCTGGGTGATATATGTAGGGGGACAGCTTGCACAGAATAAGCTTTAATGGTTAATTTTTGTATAGCTTTATAAATGAAAGGGACTTAAACCTACTAGCAGTATAGATCACAAGACCTTATGTGGTCTATTCTTCTCTAGATGCACAAGAGATTTACGTGCCTAAGTCCCATAAGAGTTAATGGGAGTTACGCATGTAAATCTCTTCCACAGTGAGATAATAGACCCTTTTATGTATGGATAGCTGGATTCTTACAAAAATCACCTACTGAACAGTAGACTTTATGTCCTGCCCTCTTAACAAATATTTATAAAGCAAGCAGGCCAGCAGATGAGACCAGGAGCCCCCCAGGTTGCCTTCAAACCACACTGACCCCTGTGCCCCCATGAAGGGTAGCAGTGTGGGAGCCAGCCCCAGGTCTGCCTTGTCCCTTTGGTTCTGTGTCCTGTTTTCAGTCCACTGTGGGTGATAGCACAGGTCTGGTGGCAATGGGATCTCACAGAGTCTGTTGCGGTGTCTCACCTCCTGGCAAGTCTTAGTTGTTGGAGACTTCTTGTTCTGTGGATTGCACAGGAGACTGGGAGGGGGAGAGCTGCCACCTCTCTTCTGGGAGTGCCCTCCGCTGGGATAACTGTCAGGGTGCACCCTTCCTGCATCCCTGCACCTCATCTCACCTGTAATGGGAGACTTACAGATCCAAGGTGGGAGACCCCCAGCAGGACTGTCCCAGGCCGCTGGTAGAGCGTGGTTGTGGCACTGCCTCCAAAAGCCCAGGTGCTGCTAGTGCTGTACATCTGCTCCCTTCCCGCTCTGGTGTGACCTTCCTCCCTGGGAAAGCAAGCAGGCTTTGCCTCCGATGGGTTCGGTCTCGCGCTTCTCCGTGGGGATATATATAACTTGGACGATCTGTATCTGCCAGCCATGAGTCAGATCAAGATCTTTTTCCCCCGTAACGTGTAGCTGGAGATAGCCGGTGCCACAGCACACGCGTGTCAGGAATGATCCCCGGGTTTTATGAACCGCGGCTCTTTTTGCCATCATTGTTTCTTTCCATCACTCGCCTGCTCCTTCCCGATAGCGATCTGAGGGAGTTGGGCGAGCTGCAGACTTGCCAGCCCTCAGCTCCCAGGCCTGGCAAAGCATATTCTGAAAAAATAAAAACCCCTCCAACCCTTACGCCGTGAGACTATCAGATTAAATCCAAGGGTTTCTACCAGCGTCGGGATGGGAAAAGCCCATTGTTTGTTGATTATCATATCATCAGCCCCGGCTGATATGAGGATGCTCAAGGAAAACACACTTCGGTTACAGTTGATTTTCAGATTCCAAAATGGTGCTGCAAAGTCTGTGCATGCCTAATTATATTTTATGCTAGGCTGTGCAATACAAAATGTATGCTGCAGCAATCAGTGAGTTAACAGTATCAATCAATTTGTAAACAGATGAAGTCACTCATTCCCAAACTGGTTTTCCAAAAACAATTACTAAATTACAATAGAAAAAAATTGTACAGTTACTGTATTTGTGTGCTGTGTTACAATCAACATACCAGGGAAACAAAACAATTTAATGCAGAAAAATCATCATTCATCTACATTATAATTGCTTCTTTTTCACATCTACAGGGCGGTTAATTAAAATTGTGATTAAATGCGGTCGCGCTGCCTAAGATGTCTTGCCCAAAACAGGTGGTACAGAATTTAAAAGTAAAAAAAATGTAATTAGCATTGGAAATTGAGAAATTGCCTGTAAGAATCAGTGTTAATTTCAGTCAGTGATGAGGTAATTTATAAATGAATGCAGTGGAGGCTGTGCAAATGCACAATTGCCTTCCTGCCTATTCTTAGCATTCTCAGCATGCAGGTGAAAATGTTTTCAAAATATTGAGGTAATTTGAAAATCAGTCCGTGCATTCCGTATCTTTCTTCCTCCCCAGTCGCAGCAAACGCTGAATGAATGCTGCCAGAGATGGCACAATGCATCAGTTCTGCACTTTTTGGGGAGTGATATTCCGTGTGTCGTGGCATCAGCTAGAGTTTAACTAAACAAAATGTTTGGCTAAGATCCTCTACAAAGGCCAAAAATGTCGATTGAAGTCCCCGGTAATCCTGAATGTCTTAAGCTACAGCGTGTGTTTAAATGATGTGGTATCAAAAAAAAGTAACAGCAACCTGCAGTGAGTTGAAATAGTGCAGCAGAGATACCGCGAAATAAAAGAGATGCTAATATGGCATGGAAATCATAATGATTTCTCGTTTAAAATTAGTACAGCACACTCGAAAAGCCTCGGTAGTACCGTTGCTTTCGGTAGAAACTCTCTTTTTCAACATGCATTTCAAATTTCAACCCGCAACCATGAAGAATTGTTAACTAGGTTATGCATACAGAGATTTTCCCCGAGATGAACTTTGTTTATCGGTGTTTCGGTGCTTCCTCTAAACTTTCAGCTAGCAAATGAGAAATGCTAATTCCCAACAACAACAAAAAAATACGACCTGCAGATACAAAAAGCTGGAGGCAAACCTGACAACAAACAGATATTAAAGATTTAAAATCTTCTTGACAGTCAAAAAAAAAATAAATAAACCAAGGCACACATTGCTGGAACTGACATTTCCATGACTTGAACAGTCCTTGTCCCCCTGCTCGAATCCACAGAGAGCCCCGGCTTAGTTATCCCCCCATACATTTAAAAATAACTCAGACTTATGATAACGTCGATCGCTGGGCTGGAATATGTGGAAGCAGTTGGAGCTTTGGAGCAGGGACATACAGGTGTTGGTATCAGGTTGCTGTAAAACACGTGCACGGTGGCTCTTGAACAGAACATGCTTTAATTAAAGCAAGCTGGTCTTCCTGCAGAAAGCCTGATCTACCCACGTAATTTAACTATTGAAGCCCTTTCTATTAATTTTTCCTTGACATATAATAATGAACTTTTCTTCTGGCTGACACTTGGCTGGTTGTTTGGTTTTTTTTTTCCTTTTGATAAGCCCTGTGCACTTCAGAGGCGATTTCGATGCTATTTAATTTACTCATACAAAAACCCCTGCGAAGGGATTAGGCCCATGAAGGGACAAGGGTAAGGCCACGCCATGCTGGTCCGTGTTGGACCGCTGGGATGTTGTGAGGAGGCTGCAGCCCAGCCAGGCAGAGGACAGGGGTGGGTCCTGTGGTGGGATGCTATCCCGGCCCTGGCTCTGTGCTGGGGAAGGTGAGTGCAGCATCAAGTGCCACATGCGCTCTCTGGCAAGTCAATTAACCTCGCTGTGCTTGTTTTCTATGTCCATGAGATGGGGAAATACCATCAAACTCATTCACAGGGCTTTTGCAGAGCTTAATATCTCTAAAGCACTCTGCCATTCTCTGGGACTGAGGAAGAGCAAGGATCATTCATTGTTTCGTCAGAGGGCGAGCGGATGCCAAGGAATTTGTCTGAGAAAATTACAAATGTATGTTCCTAATAACCAGATTCTCAGAGTTTATTACACAACCGGTTATTCTAATTTAGAAGATGATATTGCTTTTAACTGCCCCCCCTCCCCAGTTTTCTACCACTGAATATAAAGAAGGGAATGGTAATCACTGAAGCAATGATGATTATTGACTGAAAGGTATTTTACAATGTGAGTTCCGTTATGTGGAGCTTAGCAAGCAGCTGCACTGGTGCATTTGAGCTCCTTATTTTGGTATAGGGGCTCTAAAAATACATCAAAATACCAGTGAACTGGCATAGGTGCAAATCCTAACCTGACTGCAGTCCATGGGGGTGCCCGGGTGACTTTGGGGGACACAGATCAGCAAAGTCAGGTTTGACGCCTGTGGCTGGTTTTAGTGGAAAACTGTAGGATCAAGCTGGTTTGGAAATTCAGCCCCATCAAACCAAGCCTAAGTCTGGGCTTTTTCTTTTCTGTCTTGTGTGAACTCAAAGGAAAGCAGGAGCTCAGGTACTGCTCTATTGCCACAGGCTAGTCCTCAACACCAGCTACATCTTTGGAGTTTTCTGGACCTGTTCCCATGAGGAAAGACCAAATGCCATGAGAAACACGAGCAGGATTTGGCCCCGAACAGGCAGTGCTTACTAGTGGATAAACTGAGCCATGGCCATTGTAGTGGTGGGGAAGTGCAGTGAAGGAAAAGTAGCTTCGCGGATTCCTAAAATAGAAAGTAAGCGTAAATATTTCTACTTTGCATGTCAGATTTCAATCACCTCTCAAAACAACTGAGCTTCTTGATTTAATTACTTACGGCTTGACTTTTTTTTTTGTGTTGGGTTTTTGTTTTTTGTTTTTTTTTTTTTGGTGTGTGTGTCTTCGGAAAGAGCCAAATGAAAATTTCCTCTTTGTTTCCCCTTTGGAACTACCAGAGCTTTCCTCGAATTTTAACTCTTCCTCTACCCCAACACCCTCAGCCTTCGTTTTTCTATGCTCGTCTTATCGCTGCTGTCCCATGGCAAGCCCCAAAGCCTGGAACATTTTGTAACGACTATGTGACAAATTGTTAGGCTTTTATTCACGTTGGACATCTTTTGCCAGGATTGCTTGTTGTTTTTTCTGTTTGGCTGTGTCATGGGACCAAAGGTGGCTGCTTTTGTGCAGCATGTCAAATCTGGTTAACATGCAGCCATTTATCTTTAAAATCCACTCCTGCACAATGGCAGGGGTGTATTGGGCCACTTGTATGGGCTGCAAGCATCAAACATATATATATATATATTAAATTTTTTCAGTGCCATCCTCTCTATATGTGTGGATGCACCTCAGGCTGAGGCACTGCGGTGAGCAGGTCATGCAGCAGAGAAGATGTTTCATAATTTTGGGAACCTTTTAGAGACAAATTGTACAGGGCAAGTGTAGTGTAACTGAACTGCTGGTTGCCCAGTGAAGTGTAGAAAATCAGATACAGCACAGCCTGAAAGAATGAAACGAGAATTCATATCTATGTATATACACGGTACTTTATAAACAATTCATATACAGAGAAAAACACATTTATTCCTTTTTTTTCCTGCTTATATTTGAGGATTGTGCATGGTGTGTGTGTGTATAAATGTGTTTATGTGCATGGTATATATTCATACAAATAATATGCCACAGGATATGGGAATAGTTGTATGTGTGATGCATTTATATGCATAAGTGGTAGGTTTGCAGGTTAATGCCTCCTTGACTCTCTGTGTGTGTGAGTAAATGAAGGAAAGGTGCTCAGCACGATGAAAAGATGAATAATCCTAGAAATAAAATAAAAAAGCCCCAAACTTTCACAGCAAAGTTCAGAGCTTTGGGTGCTTCACACAGAAGCATTTCTGGTGAATATGATTTCCTTACAGATACAGTGATAATTATCAAATAAAGAAGCTGGGAAAGAAATAGGAAAGTTTGATTCACCAGGAAAATGAGGGCTGGCTGATAAGTCTTGGTGCCTTTTTGCAGTTGAAGTATTTGAGATAGAGGGACTCAATGTTTTTTTAATGATTTGCTGTGTTGTGTAATAATTATACATATAGTGCAGTGAGGTTACTTAGAGGAACATTGCACTATGTATGTTTTTTTTTTTCCTTTTTTTTTGAGTAAAGGACCCAGGAGATTGCTTTTCACTTTGAAAACAATCCCTAATATCAGGAAAATGCTCTGTTTGTTTATGCGTACATAATGCAAGTTTGTCCGCCTGGGAACTGCAGCAAATGGGAGAAGTATGCATGGATTTCACAGGTAACAGGATTACGTGGGCACATAATTGATCCATTTGGAGAAAAAAATGACAGTGCTCTAAAGATGCCTAGGCTTTGGAGATGGAGTTTATGAAACAGGCATTTGTAAATTCAAAGGAATCAATATGTCAATTTTATTACATCTCAGGACCAGCTGGGCATTAAAGGAACAGTAGCCTTTTTAAAATTGCAGCTGCGTATTCTTGCATTGTGTACCTTTCTTAAAAGGCTTTGAATCTCAGAAAATGTACTTTTAGCAGCGCTTTGCACCTTTTCAGTGACCGGTTTGCACGGACAAAAAAAAGAAGACACAAAACATTACATTGTGTTAGTTTTCCTCTTAAGCCACGGTTGGTAAAAAACTGCCAGGCTTCAATTATACCATGCAAAAATCTTACTAATAAATATACACATGGAAGGAGGCGAATGCCTGTTCCCATCCCAAAGGTCAAAAAAAATATTCGAGGTTTTAACATCGAGGGCTCAGCACATGTTGCAGAGGCAGCATCATAACATGAGACACCTGAAAGCATCCGTTAAAGACTGCACGTGAAATATGGTCTGAATCATTGTAAACCAAGGTTTTCTCTTTTTTTCTCACTTGGAGTTTAAACCTTGAGATTATTAAATTTAGTGCAAAGCTTAGGGTTTTTTTCCAAGGGACAGCAGTTTTCAGCTGTCCAGATTTGGAAAGGTAACTTTTCATGCAAACTTGCAACATACAGGGTGGAGGGAGGTGTTGAATGGAATTTGGGTGGTTGCTGCCTCTGAACTCTCAAGGCCGCCCCAAAGAGGCTCTAAAGCCCAAAGATGTATTCTCGAGGAATTAATAGTTTTTCTTTTGGAGAGTAGGTTAGCCAAGGAACAACTGTGGCTTTCCAGAATATGTTGCACACTCCTCTACCTGAAAGGCAGAGGAGTCAGTAAAATCCATGCATGTCTCAAGCTTTCAGTAGATACCATGTCGTCTTTCCTCTGCTTGCTGGCGATGTTGCTGTGGACCCAATGGCTACATCCTACTCTGCAGCTCCAAATTGATTATTAGCATTGCCAAAGCAATCACTGATTTGGGTTACCTGTCTCTGGACAGCTCTAGAGGTTCAACACACCTGAAAGTACACTTAAAAATATTTGAGCTTTTGAGGATCGATGGCCACTGCTCCCTGAGACTTCTCTGCCTCCTCCTTTATCATGATCCTCTCTGATCTTCTGTAATGTTCCTCCATCTCCTTTTGCACAGTATCTTTCCTTTTGCACAGTTCCTTTGCCTTTGAGCTCACACTTCTCAGGCCAGCCTGGCTACAGACAAGGTCTATGTACGGTACCCCAACCCGCTCAGTAATTCGACTTTTTCTTGCTTGAGGATCTCTACTTTCCGTAACGTATGGTTACAGTGTTTCTCCAGAGGTCTGCTAACATTTAACCATGTAAATGTAAATTAGATTATGTGGAGTCCCACCATAAATGGGCTTATTATCATCATAGAACCACAGAATGGTTTGGGTTGGAAAGGACCTTAAAGATCATCTAGTTCTAACCAGCGTATAAAATAGGTAGAGTGCTTTATATATACTTATATTCTACTATAGCTCCATCTCCCTTCAACAGAAGCATGAAGTGAATATGAAAGAATAAAGAGTCAAGTTTTCCCTGAAACAGCATGGAAAAGCAGACACAAACAATACCAGCTAGCTAAGCAGTGTATTGTGGTCACAGACTTAGCATGAATTACAACTTTATTATGCAATTACGTACTTTCAAAGTATTTAGAAAAAATGTTCATGTACTAAGGAAGACATGGAAAAAGAGGTTGACTGTTTTCACAGAAATTTTTGGCGTTGTAGAAAGTACAGATGACCTTCTGCCAAGCAGTGATGCTCAGAACTGATGTGAATACGCATAAATGGAGTGGAGACAAACTACATAAACCCAATAGATAGAAGCTTACAAAACTTTAGAGGTAAGACTTCCTTTCAGTGTAGCTTTGACTGTGTGCTTGGGTGTGAAAGGTATGATGCTGGATGGGGCTTGGAGCAACCTGGTCTAGTGGAAGGTGTCCCCGTCCAAGGCAGGGTGTTGGAAGTGGATTATCTCCAAGGTCCATTCCAACCCAAACCATTTCTTGATTCTATGTACACACCTTGTTCATCTCAGCATCTTCCACTAGCAATGAGATGCTGAGACAAGCCTTAGTTGTAGCTAAATTAACACTTTGCGAGCTCCACTGCAATCTCCACTCAAAAGGCCATCCCTTTCCATGCTTGCTAGAGGAGAGTAAACGGTGGTAAGAAGAGTTGAAGGGACTTGGTCAAGGCCTCCCAGCTGGAGTCAGCTGGAACTAAAAACCTAGAACTTATAAAATCAGAGGTCACATTATGATCCTTGTTACCTCTGCACAATCCGTGGGCAGCCTTTCTATTCTGTCCGTTCTCTGGATCCAACTCTGGAAGTAAAACAAGGCTTCCCAACGACAAGGTGGAAAAATGGCAAAGCGAAACCCCGCCATCGACCTGATTGATGGCTCTTCCACCAAGATCATAACAGCTTCTTCGGAGACTTTTACAGTCTCTGTAGAAGCGCGGGAGGCACTGCCAATATCCGCAGATCATTGGCATGATAGACCGTAACGGCTTCTTCAGAGCCGTTCCGGTCTATCGTGTCAATGCGTACTCGGGGAGTCCTCAATGCATGGATCATTGACACGGCACTACATAACGGCTCCTTAGAAGCCATTACCGGGTATCAAGTCAATGCATACTTAGGGAGCCCTTAATGCACGGACCCACGCAAGTTGACTTGCTCTGAATACTAACAATCCTGTGGAAGAGTAGTTACTGCGTGTGGTGTTGAGGGAGGTTATTAATACCTGCCTGCGAGAGCCCCGGCTCGTGCGCCGCGCTCCCGACTCTTCGCGGGAGAGGTACGGCTGCTCCCGAGCCGGAGCGCTGCATGGGAGAGCCCGGAGTCTCTGAACTTTCCCTCCTCCGCTGACATCTTTTTATTTCATAAAATTTGTAAGAAGCAGGAATGCTCTCGATTTGAGATTGGAGAGCCACGAGGCAGCCTGGGATGAAACATTTAAGGTTAAAGCCTGGAGAATAAGTGGTTGCACTGGGAATGCTGGCAGACCCTTACGCACGGAGCAAAAGTTCTATGTATTTTACCCCTCTCAACTACTTTGCTGTAGTTATCACATATTCCATATGTTTACGATGATCCTTGAAAGATGTTCGCAAAAAATGACCCTTCTGAAGGAGAAATTGTTAAATATCCCATCATCCAGCAAGGAGTTTGTCTGGATTTGTTGACCTGGTCCCTGGGGAGCATCAGCTGAGACTTTCCAAATCATCACCACGCCTCTGCTTGGACCCACAAAGGCTCATCCCCTTCCTTTGGCTTCCCCCAGACAAGACATCCCCGTACCGAGTTAAAAATGCTTCTAGTTTGCTGTTGTTGATATTTTTCTTTTGTGTTCTGCTTACTGACTGACATCTGCTATCATGCTAAGCAGGTGTTCCTGTGTAAACGAACGTGCCCTGTTTGTGTTTCGCCATCCTCGCTACTGCGCACCCAAATGAGCAGCATGATTAAGAATCCTGTAAATTTTTGAAAGGAAACGGATGGCTGCCCTACTAGAACATAATTACACCGTTCCAACATCCGCAGCTCACTGCTGCAGCCGAGTTGGAGAACAGCAGAAATTAATAATATATAATAGCATCATTCTCGTAATTTATAAATGAAATAAAGTAGAGAGGAGATTCTGCTGATATGCATTTTCTTCTTAATTCTACAAGACAAAGTATAGATTAGAATTTTACTGGGGTGAAACCTGGCCAGCAATATCACACTAGTTGCAAGTGTAGGGCCTGATTCATGAGAGGGATTTTGCTTAGGGAAAAGAGCTAATATCTTTTATTGGACTAGGGGAAAAAAATGAGTACACAAAGCCCTCTAAAGGCAGCCCCTGATGCAGAGAGGCCAGGAAGCCTCCACAGATCCTCTACCCAGTTTTTAGCTTAATTCACTTGTAGGTATTGCAGGAAGACTTTGCTGCATGGTGCAATTCTTTTTCCCTGACTAAAATAATACAGTATCATAGGTCACCCCCTCGGAGAGAAGAGAGGATTAATCAGCTAAAGATGTTGTCTAATCTCCTGTTTTTGTTGAAAAACAGGGATGTTTTCAAAAACAATATTTTGAGCTCCAGAGATGTTCCAAAAGGCACTGTACTGCAAATCCTTACTCAAGTCAAGCCTTGGACTTGGTGCTCTAATCATGCCTCTCAACCCTGCTTAAAAAAAAGAGACAACCTTCTGAAGACAAAGATGTATTATTTGTAAAGACTAGGCTGTATGACTTTTATTTTTTTCCACTGCATGTTAAATGCCTTTTATTTTTCTTCTGTACTTGTCTGGGTGATGGCCAGCTGATTTCTACTTTTACTGGGATAAACTTAGATGGGAGAGCTCCTAAAACCCCACAACAGTGTTTACTTACAGGTTAATTAGGGACATATTTATAATTTTTGACACTGTAAAACTCTAAAGAATGATAACTGCTTTGATGGAAAAGGTCAGCATGGATTCCCCAAGTTTAACCCAGCAAACACAAACGTACACAGAAGTATTTCTCTTGTAAACTAAGGGATATGTTTGAGCCGTATTCTTCTAAAGGGCCCCCTTAATAATTTGTTTCTAAGGAAATATGTGCATATACAGATTTATTTCATTAACAGGTATTTATTTAAGTGGGCTGCACTGTATTTAAATCTCTGAATAGTTTCCATTACTTCCTCAGCTCACTTACTTCAAGTTGACTAATTTTAATAAGGCTAAGGTGCCTAGGGTCTTATTGAGTGTTCAGTTTGATCAATATGGCTAAATTAAAATAGTGCAAAATATAAGCAAATGTACTCTAACAACTCGGTGAAAAATGTGGAGTGCACCAAACATTGATTAGTGTTCCACAGACATTAATTTGTTGCTTTAAGTACACTAATGCTGCCCAGAAACTGAGTCTACCTCAGGCACACCATCTACCCCCGCGCAGCCCCGCTGGCTTTCAGGGCATTGCTCTCCACTAAAGGCAGAATTTGGCTCTGTACTGTGCAGAACCAGTTCTGCACACCCTGGGCTCACCAAACTCAGCCTATTCCAGGAGGAATAGCATTCCTATACCACTCTCAGAGCAAGCTTGGATCACACCTAAGGGAAGCAGGAGGAGGACAGGTTGGATTATCTGCACGAATGGAGACTATTTAATAATCATATTCATTATGAATTTGGGACTATACATCAATTCTATATGTGTATTTTTAAGACAGGCACAGACTCTTAGGAAAGTGGTTCTGTGTGCAAGAAGATACTCGGTTTTGCCCTCCTGTAACACCACAATATTATTGTCATAAAAGATTAATGTCAACCCCCACCTGTATTAAATTGCTTTCGGTAGCCCTTGCATTCGTGTCTTTCCACACAAGACAAAACCACTTCTAAAGTAACTACTTGCATCCTCAAGTCGAATTACTGCTATTACTGGGTTACATTTTATTTTTCAAATGCCTTAGTTGCCGTGGCAGGTATTTTTTCCAGTGGATATGATGTTCTGAATAACAATATGGGATCAGGGACTTAATTTTAGGGCAGAAAAAAAGGCATACTTTAGAAAACAGGGTCTTCTCATACTCTTGTTGATAGAGGCTGCACGTATTAATCGTATGATCTTTTTTTCATACTCCAACAAAAAGCTGACTTTTCCACATACCAAAAATAATTTGGTTTTCTTTCTCAGTCCCTTCCTTTTTTTTGATTAACAAAAGCCTGAGATTCTCATACTTTGACATCCAATACCTGCGCAGACAGTTTTTAATGATTTCTAAATATACTACAACAACTCTTTAACAATTACACTTTTATCTAATTTTTAACAGTTTCTGATATCTTTCTCAGTTTTTCAGTAGTTTTCCCCCCTACCTGTAGTGTGATCTTTCTGCTTATCTTTAATCTCCTTGGTAAGAGATATTTGCTGTAACAGTTCTTCCTTTCCTTGATACCATCTTTTCTACGTGGCCAAAAAATAATTTCACATGAGCAGAAGCTCATTTCATGGAAGGTAAATCAGCAAAGAAAAAGAGAAAGAAATACATAGAGAAATAAACTGGAGGGAGTTCATGTGTCAAAAAAAAAGTGACTTGAAAGCAAATGCAGACACATTTAGGAAAAGTAAATTCTGTGAAGATGAAGTCAAGTATGAAAAGCATTTCTCTAGTTTGAACTGTCCAAATAGAGTTATAAACAGCAGAAACTTTTTTTTTTTTTAAATTAAAGCTGGAGCTTTAGCTTCTTAAACTTCAACATGAGAAGTAGAGCACACTGTGCAAAAACACTTTTTAAACCTCTTAACAAACATCTCAAGTGAGGACTCCAGCCCAAGTGCAGAAGAATTGACTTTTCATTTGTAGCTATGACAGAAATATTGCTTAGGGGGTTTTTTTTGTTGTTGTTGTTGTTTAGCTTTGGTGCATAACAATTTTGATTTTTTGCAGTGTTTTACATGTTTAGAGTTTTTAATATCAAAGGTATTGCTCTCTGTAAACGAGTGTAAGTTTACCGAGGCAGCTTCACTTACGCTCTTCCCTTGTAATCAGATGTGAAAATTACACCCTCCCTTTTGGCTACATGATAATTACACATTTCAACATACAAGGGATTGTCTCTGTTTCAGTTGCTGGGATGAAACAGCGAAGGCACTCAGGAAAATATATTATTATTTTAAAGATCAGTGCCATAGCTGTTTTTAGTAAAAGTGAAGTTTGTAATCACAACCATGATCAAGATACTTTGATATTTACATATACACATATATATGTATGTTAGAAAGAGAGCAGTTAAAAATAAAATGAAACAAAAGTGCCTCAACGCAGAGGATGAAACTTAGCCCATGTACCCAGGGCCAGCCCTTCTTAAATTCCACCAAAGCTATATCTTGAGGGTGAATTTTACCCCAAAAGCATAATTTATTGGAAGGTTTAACAAAGTTTCTCAGGCTTTGTCTCGTTTTTTCTCTTCTTTCTTTCTCCGGGATGTTCTATTTCCCTCACCTAGAAACTTAGCCTGAATTTCTTGTGCATCTATCAGTTTCCTTGCAAGTGCTGGGTGCAGAAAGAATTCAGAATTAAGCATTGCTCAGAAAGAGCTGTGGGAAAAAATTACATATGCAGCAAAACATGTTAGAATTGTGTTTTGACAGTTTCATGACCAAGCCAAAAAATATACATTTTTTTTTTGTACCTGGCGCAGTTTCACAAAAATGTCCCCTCAGGGAATAGTCATTTTTTGTCAGAATCAACTGTTTATTTACTTAAAAATCTAAAAGTTTTGCCTTGCATTAGAGACAGAGTTGCTGAAGGTTAAAGTTCAAAATCAGCTCGTTGTGTTGCCTTCGGTGTAAAAGCATGGTTTGTGTCGTGAGAGGGGAATGAAAGCATTAGCACGGACACAGGGCAAAATAAAAATGGAACTTGTATTAAAAATGGGGCAGCTGAGGTTCGTGAGGCCTCTTGTTGTGCATCCACAGCCCAGCCCTGGCCTGACTGTGAGCGATGACTGTGACCACCTTGGGCTCGCCACCACCGTGGCTGAACACGGTAGCAATGGTTCAGGCTGGACACAATGAGTTTATCCAAGTAAGTCAAAGCCTGGTAGGGTTTGTGTGGTGGCAACAGTGTTGGGAGCCTTGCAATTGTCCATGGAGATGTTCATGGCAGGCAGAACTTTGAGTGTCCTTCCCCATCTATGCCTCGTTGGGCAGGAAGGATCAAGAGGGACACAAGTGGCTTCCCACCACTGCACTCAGGAGAGTGCACGGAGCTGGAAGAAGTAATCCAAGGCTGACCCTGTTGTGTCCTACTTTGAGAGTGCTGCCTATCCTGTTTCTGTGTCAAAATGCAACCTAAAGGTCCTGCAGAGTGTGAGGCTGGGGGAGCCCAGGGTGGGATGGCATCCCTGCTGTCCTGCCTGCCCTGCCTGCAGGTGTTGGGGGGTATCCCTCACTTCACTGACATTAATTTAGGCAACATGCAGGCCTGCCTGGGACAGAACCCAAGATCATAAACAAATCCTGAGATCACATGAATATGAGAAGATTTAATGACTTTTAAATCAATGCAATTGTACCAGTAAAGAAGAATTAGGTCTCCCACTCTAAGTTTTTTCCCGGGGTAAAACTTGGTGTCCTCAGAGGTGATTTTTCATTCATTTTTACCTTTATCCCTCTATGAACATAAACAATATTTTTTGCCTGTACCAGTTGATAAGATTGCAGATTAGCAGAAATGCACTGTGTCAGATGCTCTTTTGCCTACATATTTACCTCAACTGCAGCTGCAAACTGTTGGGACTGGCAGGATGACCTCTCACGCTGGCTACGGGCCACGGTCAGTGAGGGATTTTGAAACAGTTTTTTTACTAGGATTTTTAACATAACTATTTATTTGGGGAAGCAATTTGCATCAGGGAAAAAAAAAACCCAACCCAAATGTAAATACAGATCTCCTTAGGAGATTAAAAATAGTCCAAAACTAATAGCCTAATCTAATTCACATAATGATCACCACGAAATATATTCAAGGGGTCTAATCCTGTCCTCATGAGCTCTCTCTGAAGTCAGGGACTTGATATACCTGTCTGGATTTGAGTTTACCCTTCATATCCCAGTTACAGCAGGGGAGTAGTTTTTGTCTCTATGGTGAATAATATTTTGCAAATTAGACCTCAAAAAAAAAAAAAAAAGCAATATATAAGGTGGGGAGGGAATCTCTCCTGACTCACACTCATGGGGCGGAGGTCACAGCCAGAGCTGCTCTGGTAGGAAAGAATTGAGCGTTGTACCAAAAAATAACATGAAAACTCTGAGTCAAACTGAGGAAAAGGGAGTTATTCCCAGATAAGGACAGTTCTTCATCCTGACCCAGCATTGTCATTAGCGTGGCAGTTAAAGGTGTTGCTCCAACCTCCTTAACTCTGCATTTGTCCCCTTGGATTTATTATTTGCTCCCTTTTTCTGCTCATCTCAGAGGCTGTGTATTTCCCCTGACTGACAGGTCAATACCAAATCCAGTTCCAGGCTGATCTCCACAGGGTTATCGCTGGTCTAAAATGGGCAGAACTGAGCCCAAAGAGGTGCTGCAGTGGGATGTGGGACTGCTGGGAATGGGGCAGCGGGGTGAGGTCTCTCTGCAGCCTCAGGTCCTCCTTGGGTTCTTTGGGAAAAGTTCTGTACCAACTTTGCAAAAGTCAGATGCTCTTTTGCATCCATATTTACCTTGTGCGTGGGGTCTGTCCAACCTCTGCAGCTTTTTAAGCTGAACAGGAACCACTGGGAGCCCAGCTAACGTGCATATTGATGTACCCTGTAGCTTCTGAGATGATGAAGGAGCATATTGCTTATTTCCACAACAACGAGCTAGGAAACATTTACAGTGACCCCGCTACTCTACCTGGGGAATTTCTCCCCAGGTGACAGAACGAAGAAACATCTGAATTTTTTTTCCCCCGAAAGCAAATTAAAGATAATCTCCAAAAAACCTCCCCAGTAAACCAAAGTTGATAGTCAGGGCAGAGACACCTCTTCCACCAGCACGCAGATATGATATAGCTTTAATTTGTATTCATCTTGTCCACTGGGGCTAGAAGATGGAGGAGCTATTATGAAACCTTTTTTTTTTTCCTTTTTTTTTTTTTGAATTTGCTTTATTCACTGTTTACTATGCCGGGCTGACATGATATGATTTGTGCATTGCGGGGTCACAACAAGCTACTTGCAGGACAATTTGCTGAATCAAGAGGGTGATTGTGTCTGGTGCCAGTCAGTCGCAATTAGGGCCAGGATCAGGGAGGCCCAGAGCTTGTGTATCGTCTTGGGCAAACCTCATAGAAATCAGCTCACCTGAAACTAATTGTCACAACAGAGACCTTATGCAAATGAGCCCTAGGGTTAGCGTGGGAAAAGAAAAACTGTCGCAAAGATAGGTGACCTGCTGAGCAGGGGGTCTGTTGCTGGGGAAATCTTTGTTCAATGAGTTAAAAAAATGTTCGCATTGTTCCAAATCCAAGAAAAACGTAGCAGATCCTCTCCCTAAGAAAGCGTGGCGAGCACACTCATCTGAAAGTCCAATAAAGTGGCAGCCAGCTTTCGAGCCGGTAATAAATTGGAAGTCTTTATTCTTTATAAGGGCTGCAGCAGGAAAATGATTTTCCTTTGCAAAGGGGCCTTTAAAGTTTAGCTGCTCGCAGTGAGCCAGTGCTTAAAACTTCGCTGCCTGTCGAAGCTTTCGCCTGCCTAACCTGTTGGATCCCAGCAGATTTCCCGACCTGAGGTTTTAGCAGCTGGAAAAAACCAACCCTCTGGCTGCTGGGGTTACTGTTTGGAAGTTCTGGCTCTCGTACCGCAGTGAGACATTGGGTTTGGAGGGCAGGAATAAACAGGGAGCATATCCGTGGAGATTCTCCCACAGAAATCTCCGGGGGTCTGCGAACTCTCCAACTTTGAAAGTCTCTTCTTTCGGTGCCTTCCCGGCAGTGAGACGGGCAGGTTCGAGTGTTGGAAACATAATCATGAATTAAGCACATTTAACAACAGGATCATTGACGTTTGCACGCGAAAACGGCTGTTTCTGACATGCTTTCCCTCTCCCTTTTTCTCCTCTGCCTCCAGCTCAAGGCAGAGAAAAGCATAATTTTCAGCGAGCACATTACACAACATTTGTCTTGTTCACTCCTTCCTCTTTAACAATTTTTATGGGGGTTGCTCAACACGTTCTAAAATAGGAATGGAGACGATATAATAAAGTGCTGAACCGATGATATACTCGGCAGTTTATGCTGTCAATGGCAAATTCAAAAGAAAGGGATGCAAGGCGCTCCAAGTGAAGAAATGCAAGCCTGTGCCCTATAAGCACACAGAGTGAGAGGCAGCCAGGGTATTTTTGCACGTAAGGCTTTTCCAAAGAGGTTGACGGGGACAGAGGCGAGATTAATTGCACTAAGAGATACTGGACAAATTTCAGAGCCACGAGCGGCTTCGCGCTATCATCGAAGGCAAAAGAATAGTTATTTTGTTTGGTTAATAATTAGAGCTGTGCTTTCGATGGGGCTGCTTCAAAGGGGTGAAATGTAGATGGTATCAGACTAGCAAGTTCGGAAATTAACTTCCTACTCACCAAACATCAAGAAATAAGGATGGTTTAAAAGTAATGCAGATTAATCACCAACTTTTTTTTTTTTTATCTCTTTTGTCCCTTTACCACTGTCTGAAATAATTTCCACAAATAGGAGACGTTTCACAGTGGGTATGAAGTGCTCAGCTTTCACTCATCAAACTTTAATCGGAACTGCATTTTAGTTTTTGAATAAAGAACACTTAAAAAATTTAGATGCAAATTATTTTGCATTATTCATGCTCTAAGTGTCCTTGTAGATTTAAACACTTCTGAGGCCACCTTGATTCAAGTAATTACCTAGGCCCTCACTGCTCCATCATGAATAAGGTATTTTGTACAAGTAAAGTATGCACCCGATGAGCTTTTAAAGTGGCTTTACACTGAACTTGTGTATTGCTTCTCCTGCATGAGTGATTCGAACATGCGTCGCAATCTGTCTCAGGTGGGAAATCCTGGCAGAGCATCCATGAGTGACGGAAGGAAGCCTACCAGCCTCGGTGCACACTATTTCTTTGTCTTCGCAGAAGAATCTCAGAGTGATTCTCTCGCTCGAGTCTTGTGGCTCCTCTTAAAAGTCTGAGGGAGCAATAGCTGCTCGCAGGGAAAGAAATGACAGTCATTTTTCGTTTAACCCTTCATTCCCCACCCCGGTCCCCCTCCGCCTGCTGCCTGCGCTCAGCCACTTAAGGCATTTGCAGAAGATAATATAAAGTCTTTCTACTTTTATGCAGCATTGTACATCTGCCTCCCCATCTGTCCGCTCAGCCTCCCTCCCCTACCAGCACTAGGTACCACCTGAGCGGGATTTTTCACACAATAGAGCCAGCCCAGTGCCCAGCATCGTGGCTGGGAGCTTCCCCCCAACAAAATTGGCTATGAGAGGGCGAGCTAAACCTACATCTACACATATATTGCCAGCAAAACGAGCTCTCAGGAGTTAAATTTAATTGGCTGAATCTCATAGTTGGCGTTTGTTGCAAAGTGCCCATAGTTTTTTTTCTTTTCCAGTTACATTGCTTTGAAGAATTATAGGAATTTTATGATGTGCTATTGGAGTTCCACTGGCAGAGATTACAGTAAAGGGGTTAAAGTTGGTTTACGTAAAAAAAAATTATGCAGAAACCAATAAAAATAAACACACTCCAGTAGACTAAACTTGCTGGGCTTTTAGTTTTAGCTTAACAATAGAAGTTTAGACGAAATCCAACATTGCAGCTTTTAGAAAATTAGTTGACACTCACAGTTGATCATCTTTACTACACAGCGGTATAATTAATATTTAAACATTCTAATAATGCAGCTTGCTTTGCATGCACTTTTCAGCCCCACCACAGTATATTTTATCAGGAATACTGCTAGCTTTTTCTTAGGTAATGTCATTTTTAAAAGTTATATTTAAAATAGGATATTGGCTTCTTTCTCAGTGCAAAAGAAATATCAATAGGCCAATAGGCAGGTTTCATACGTCGGGTGGTGATTAAAGTGTGTCTTTACTGAAGACAATAGAAAACATATAAGGGGCTACTTCATAACCATCATCATGAAATAAATATATCCAGAGACTATTGGTTTAGTTTGAGTTGTTCATTTTTCTTCACGCTTTCTGTATTAAGAGGAACTTTTAATATCTCGATGCGGAGCAAAATGAGGCAGTGACCCACAGATCTGTGAAATACTGCACCTCTGACACCCACTCACTTACAGCCAGAGAGCCCTTAATAACGAAGTCAGGCCAGTTAAAAAAAATCAGACTGAGAGTTTTCACATGAGTGTTGTCAGGGTTAAGGCTTCTGTCTGCCTGGCAGTTGAGTAAAATGGCGAGAAATGGTCAAAATGAGAAAGGCCTGTGCTGGTTTATTTACTTAGGAGAGCCCTCTTCCTCTTTCAGTGAGGTGGGGAGAAAAAGTTGTTTCAGGTGCTTTGTTCATCAGCTTAATCCCTCTGATTATTGCAAGGTGCCCTTTCTTCCTCATGTTATAACTTCTAGTAAAGCAGGCTGATCTCCTCAGAACTGATCTGGACTCTTCCAGGGCTTTGTCCTGCAGCCTTTTACATTCGTGGGTCCTACTGAAGCCAGAAGGTTGGCGCTTGCCTGGCTATTATTAACCACTGCAGATGAGTGGGCACCACTGGCAAAAGCCATTCCCATGGCTCCTTTGGCCTGATCCAAGGAAAAAAAAATAATAAAATAACATACAGGCTGATCACACACACCCATTTTGGCAGCTGCATGATGCAAGGAGGATCTCCTGAATTTCCCAGATAGAGAAAGCATCCTGCAAAATGAGCTCCTGGTGTAGCTCCCAGCCTTGGAGATATTTAGTTGGATGCTCAGGCATGTGGGGTTTTTCCCAGGAGATGGATTTTGCTGGGGCAGGGCTGCAGTGGGTTGCAAAGGTGCCTGAAGCTCAGCTGAGAACCCAGCCCTGGGTTTTGTCACGTTTCATTGCAAGTTTGAAAGCAGGCCTATTTCTATTAATACTGTTAATAAAAGACATATGTTTTGTCAAGCAAAACCACCCTTTCATTAAAACGGAGCATAATTTCATGGGTTTGTTTTTTTTTTTTTATGTTCATGCAAAAATAGCCATTTCCCCAACATGTCCCAAAAAGCCAAGCTGGAGAGTGTGTGTGCAAAATTTTACCAAGCCACAAATATTTCCAGGCCAAATACCACTAAACGCAAATGCTCAGCGCCTCACCACTTTAAGCCAGTCCTAGGGCCTCAGCCTAATTGCCTGGGAGGCAATGGGAGTTTTTAATTTACTTAAAAAGTAGCAGAAACGGGCTTTAAATATTTTGTGTGTGCAATGACCGTATGACTGACGCCATGAGATCCATAGCATGTGTGAAAATGGATTGCATATTGCTGAGAGCTTTCCCTGGGCTCTGCCACGGATTGCCTCGCGTCACGTGCGCCCGTGAAGAATTTGGGGATAGGGTTTGGCTGGAAGATGTCGCTGGGTGTAAAACAAAGTCGCCTTGTCTTGGCAAAGGGCGCGTGGGAGCTGCCGTGCCGCGTGCGCTCCGTCCATAGGGCAGGGGTGGGAGTGGGAGTTTTAAGGAAACAGATAAACAACAAATAGAAAGGGCTTAAAAATAGGGCCATAACTTCCAGCCTTGCTACACTGTGACCCGACTTATGGGTGAGAACTGCTCTGACTTGTACTTTTCAAGTGAAACTAATGCTGTGAGGTGCTGCAAGAGGGACAGTTGGGGTTGAGTTGGGCGCAAACTACCCCCGATGGTCTGCCTTGCTCCTCCTTTATCAGGTTTTGCTCAGGAAGGGAGTTACACACACCTTGGCTGCAAATAACTAAAAGAGCGTGATCTATTTTAAACCTGCTGCTGAGGTGGTAAAGAAGAGATAAGTTGAAACCTAACTGTTATCTTGCTTGTGTGTGTGACAGATACGGCCAGAAATGGATAAAATTAAAAGCATTTTTCATATGCTATTTGCAACCTGGACGACAGAAAAACACAGGGAAGGGAGGAGCAAAGTCAAGAGGTTTCTATCCCAAGTATAATTCTCCCATTACCTAAATTATGGGACGCCTTTCCACAAACTGATATACATATTTTTACCGCGTCTAAAAGCAAATTCTATAGTAGAGTTTGATTTCACCATCAACCTTATGGCAGCCATGTGGGAGTGAGATTATGGGACATGTGGAACAAAAGTCTTCCAGCCAGAGGAGGCCTTCTGAGCATAATGATTCTTATTTAAATCAGTCTATGTTTTATTACTCAGTTGGGGAGGGGAGAAGGAAACCAAGGAAAAGAATATTTCTTTAAAACCACCATCACCTGAATTGCAGATGAAGAGAAATTAAGTA
The DNA here is from genome assembly GCF_003945595.2 of Pipra filicauda. Classification (NCBI taxonomy): domain Eukaryota; kingdom Metazoa; phylum Chordata; class Aves; order Passeriformes; family Pipridae; genus Pipra; species Pipra filicauda. The sequence continues at coordinate 34,773 of NW_024104638.1, read as the reverse complement.
GTTTTCAGCCTGTAAAATGGACAAACATTTTCATATCATAATAATAATTTCAAGCAATCCTCAATTTTATTTTTTCTTTCTTTTTGAATTTCACATTTAAACTTGTTTTTCCTGTTGGCGTGCCTGCCGATTCATTTGTAAATGTGCTTTAAATTCCTTTGTATATTACAATGAATGCCACCTCTTTAAACGCTCTTAGTAATTTAGCGAACTTCTTTGCCAGTGGGTGAAAGTACAGTATTGTACATGCATAAGAAAAGGTACATTCATTATGCTTCACGTATGAAAAGGTATATTAGGAACGGTTTTGCTTAAAGTGGAGGGGTGAATGGAGGAGCCCCTGATCCATCATAGGGCTTTTGCATGTGTGAGAATGTGTCTCTGTGAGCCCAACGTCCCGAAATGCTGGTCGGGAACCTACCGGCAAATGTGTGCCTGTGAAACCTGAGAAGATTTATAACAAGTAGGTAATCGTTTCAGGCCTATGTGAGGGGAACGGGAACGAAAAGCTCACGCTGGGGCTGAACAGGAGTTTTAGGGGGAGAGAGAGGAAACTCGAGGGTCTGGTTTCTCCCATCTTCCTCCACGGCTGTCATGAGGCGCCGTGCGGTGCCATGGGAAAAGGGTCGTGCCAGGCGTAGGCTTGAGATCTTCCTGGGATTTTGAAGCGTGTCTTGGTGTCAGGGGTGATCCCTCAAGCTTTCCAAGCAGCTGATTTGTGGTGTGCACTAGGTGGAGGGACTGAAATGAGGTGGCCCTGAGAGCCTGGTCTTGCACTCCTTCCCACAGCTCCTCCCCACAGCTCCTGACTCTCTCCATACGAACGGGAAGGTTTAGTTAATGGCATTTTTCTTAGTGCAAGAAATACATCACGTGCCATGATGAAAGGTAAAGGGTGGGTAAGGCCAGGTAGAGACAGCATCTCTGAGGATTGCCTGGCTACAGTGGGCCAAATCCTGCTCACCACCTCCCCCTTTTCCTTAGGACCCCTCACTCCAGTAAGGTGAGACGGATTCCGGCCCTTGGCTTGGCGTTCCTGTGAAGAGCAACCACAGCCTTGTGGAGAGAGTTGGTCAGTTTATGGCCAATAAACATAAAAGCTGAGAGGGTTTCAATGAAACATTCTTCTCCAAACCAGAGGTCATTCATTTTGCACTTACTCCTTTATGTGGTTTCTGAAAGTTTAATTTTAAGGAGAGGATGTGGGTACGCTCTGTTTGTTTTCTTTCTCTTTCCTTCTTTTTTCTTTCTTTCTGAGCTCTTTACTTCGAATTAATTTCAGGGAAACGCGTGTGAATGCTTTCCAGTGGCATGCCAGCTGTCATTTTTCGATCAGGGTGTGTGGGGGGGTGAAGCCAGAGTTTATTTACAAGTCACAGTTTTAAGCTTGATTCATTGTAATAAGTGTCACTGTAAGGCAGGAGAAGCAGAGTTAGCTTTCATTAACATTCTTCAATTCTGGAGCCCATCAGGAGGTAGATAAGGTACCACCGGGTCCATCCACCTCCCGGACCACAGGAGGACAATGCCAGGAATGTTTGCAATGTGTTTCTATTTTTGTCACACCTATGTGTGGCCATCCATCTGGTCTTAATCAATCAGTCTCATCCTGGAGCTTTGCTGTTCTCCCAGCTGAAATAATACACTTCTTCAGCGAGAGCTGTGCCTCAAGGAGGGTCACTACTCACCATTCCCCAGACAAGGCATATTAACAAGGCTTACATATTTGTAAACATAGGTAAACCCAGGAGGGGTGGATGGGAAGGAACATTTTGAAATATGAATATTTTATGAATAAACCACTGTGTTGTTTACTTAGCGATATTACACAGGAAAACTTGATGAAGTACTAGAGGTAAATTTGTTTTAGCAAAAAAACAACAACCTCAACCCCTCAGAAGCACTGAGACAAAGATAAATGATGAAAGAGTGAATAATCCACCATCCTATTCAAGCAGAGGTAGCATATATAAAATATGTTTCTGAAAGAGCAGGGAAGTGGGTGGTGAACACTGTAAAGTGTGTCATTTATTTATTTAGATTGCACATCAGGAGATAAAACAAATGAAAACTCTGACTTGTTAATAATTTACATTTAAGTGGAAAATTCTTACACGCTGTTAAGATACCTCCAAGACCTGACACTGCAAATGCAAATAATTTACATTCTTTGTGCACACACAACTTCGCTTGTCTGGAAGAAAAGAAAAAATTCAGCTGTGTGTTCAGGGGGCGATGAAAACCAGGAGACATTTACACTCTTATAATTATGTTTATTAATTTCGGATGCCTCTTTTGAAGCATTCATGGAGCTGACCTTCCCCATTCATCAGGTGTTCCTGGCTGAGAATCTGCTGGGCCATACCTCCCAACCTAGGAGGTAGGAGATGCAAAGAGGGGGGATTTCTTTTCAATAAGCAGCACTATTACTTCTCCCCCGAACAGCTTATGCAAAAAGTTTTGTGGGGGAGAAAAAAAGCCCCAGAAAAAAAAAAAAAAGAGAGAGGAGTGTGCATAACAATAACTACCTCTGTCCCTTCTGTTTTTGTTCTTTTCATGTCAGGGAACTTTTTAGCCGTGCTGCCCGGGTAACTGCTCTGGAAGGTTGGAATATCTCTTGTTGAAGGAGGTTTGTGATTGAGGGCCCTCTGACACAACCTTTTGTTGCTCTGAGGTGTTTGATCCTCTTTCCCTTTCTTCTAAAACCAATCCCATCCCTTTAAAAAATGGATAACCAGCACTTCTTTTACTTATTGTCAGCTTTTGGAAAGTTACTGTGGGGGGTTGTAGAAGTTTAACTAGTTAACCCCTTGCATCCTGATAGCGGGTTGCTATTAGTACTTCTTTCTCGCCCCTTCCCGGACGGGGAATATTTCCATAGCTGTGTCAGGTATGCAAATCCTCTTTATAGGGAGCCATGTGACGGGTTGGCTTGTGGACAGTTTGCTCACTGATCTTTCTTTCCCCTGGCTCTGTGGAGCTCGCTTGGGAAAACCAGGTTCAGCCAGGAGCTCTGAGCATGAGCAGGGGCTGAGGAGTCGGTCCCCAAATCAGGACGGTCGCTGCTCAATCGCGCTGAAATTTCAAAATGAGTCAGAATTTGTAGCTGCTGATTTTCTTCTCTTTCCTTGAACTGAAACTTGTGAGAGTCACCACAGGCGTAGGCTGATCTGATACACTTTTTTTTCCTCTCTCTCTCTCTTTGAGAGCAGCTCTGAATAACAAGAATTCACAGAGAGTCGCTCTTCAAAAGTGTGCGGCCAAATCTGAAAGTAACAAAGGAAGAACACCTTAAAATGAGATGTGTAATAAGGACGCTTGCTCAGAGCCTTGAGATTAAAAATGAGACTGTTTTTTGGTTTGTTTTTTCAAAGGGAAGGGACACAACCCAAGCTATAGGAAAGAAAAGCAGCTTAAATGGATTATTTAACAAAAAGCAACTTCTAGCTCCTAGATAGTGACCTACATTCTGCACACAATGATGATGTTTTACGGTGGTGATAGGGTTAATAACCTAACATCATTCATGTAGTGTTTTTTGAAAATTGAATTTTACTGCTACAAAGTAAATGTAACAGCCCTCTGGAGACAATATTACAGGCACTTTATTGTTTGCTAAGCTGATGTCATCTTTCTACGGACTGACTTTAAAACAAAGGCAGAACATTTATTACAAATATCACTGTGTGAAAGGAAATCTACTGAAATATTGTTTAGAAGGTGGACTGATAAAAATGTATTAATACTTGGCTTTGATTATCTGCAAAGTTATGCCTGTGGAATGCTTTCTCGCGTGATCTGTGCTCAGCAGAAATGTTCGTCTGGATATTGCACCTACTTTTATTTTAATGTTATCCATCTCTGAGCACGTGTTACTTTTAAAATGTGTTTTATAATATACTCTACAGCTCATTTATAACTCTTCGCAGTTTCTTTGTAAGAATGTAAATGAGGTTTTGATCAAAACTTAAAGTATTTCCCTTCAAAGCATTTTCATGTAAACAGGGCCATGTCTTCCTCGCTGAAATCACTGCAATTCTCACGTCAATAAAACCAGTGAGACTTGGCCCTCTCTTAGGGTCATGGTTTGGCTCTGATCTATCTTCTGCTGTGACCTTTCCCAGTGCCTGCAGTCCCTGTAGGCTATGGGCCCACTAAGCTCTCTGTTTTCCAACCTGGATTCCCGGTCAGGTGCCTCCACCAACACCTCCCAGCATGGTGAATATGCTGGAGACTGAAGATTCAGTGCCTACAAGTGACATGGGTTAAGTTATGTGGCGTTCACTCCTTGGGGAACCACACCATATGTTTCTGTACACAGCTTTAATGAAATCACCAGGTTTGAAAATTTTAAGCTTCTTGTAGATGACCCTCAGCTTTGAGTTTTATCATTCCCACGCAGCCTTTCTAAGCAGGTTTCAAGGGAGCAAAACACATTTGTCCCTTTTGAGAAGTGGAAATTATTCATTTTGCAAATAATTTAATATCCATTAAAGTTTAAATTTCCTTTGTTTACTCACTTGCAGAGTAAATCAATGACCATTGCAAAGTAATAAGTACAATGAGGGAAAATACATTTTCCTGTATCACAGTGCAACTGTTGTGGTTTTTGCAGGTGAAGCATAAAAAGATGTGAACAGCTTTATGAGGACGGGTGTCTAAGCAACTGATTAGCTCATCTCTGTTGAAGGAAGACTTCAAGAGAAGTGTAGGAAAGAGAGACAAATTTAGAAAGTGAGTAGTGGAGTTAGCAGTAAAACTAGTAACTTAGTAGGAGTCTGTGATATTAGTATCACTTCTGAAGTCTGTGTACATGTAATGCCCTTTGCAAAGGTGGACATCTACCTACACTCCCCAGCAGAAGTTTATATTCATACCCCCTTGTTATAAATTTAATGCTGACAGGTTGTGGCAGCCTATATCAGTGGGACTAAAACTGGCAATCAGACGATAGCAGTTTACTTTTAATATCCTCAGAGCAAAGTTTTCAGATTGCCAGCAATTATCAAAGGGTGTCTTGCCTGGTTTATTAATGCTAATATTCTTACATGTTTGAATGTGATTTTGCATGTCAAGCCAATCTATCTGGCATGCTGCTGGACATGGGGCTGTGTGGCATTTTTTGTTTGATCTTTGGGATTGCTCAGATAAATTTAATCCTGACATAAGCAATACTCATTCTGACATCAGTAGGATCTGCAGGTAGAGCAGGGACAGCAGGCTCTATCAGAATGTTGGAAAGAAGTTCTATTATTTAAAAATATAATCAGGAGCAGACTATTAACCTTTGGCTTAACTGACAAGTGGAGGTTTGTCTTAACATGACTGAATACAAATGTCCTTGTATTTCTGTATAAAATACCTTTCAGAGTATTAAGTACCTTTATTCAGAGACACTGAATGGGTCTGACCCAGCTTCTGCAGAAGTCACCTCAAAGCTTAGGTGTCCCAAGCTACCTCTTCATTCAAAATTTGAGCCGAGGTTTGAGGTGAGCCCAAATCTCCAAGGCATTAGGAGAAGGTCTCCATGTGGAGGCTGAGACCACAGCTTTCTCAGACAGATTTTCTTTTCTGTAAGAACAGGATGGGAGGGATGGAGGGCTCATGGCTCATATCATTTGGTGTTTCATGATGAAAATCAATTGACTTTGTGGCTCTTGATGCCATCTCTGAGTTTGACTCACACTGGCCACTATTCCCAAGGTCTGCAAGAGAGCTATATATAACTACAATATATAATGGTTGCTGTTAAATGCCTCAGCTTTGCAAATGGATGCACTAGACATCTCCTTTCTGTCTCATGTACTACAATTGTTTCAATTGTTTGAAGTCAAGTGCTTGACGCCGCTGAGAAAGAAGCCTCTGTAATGTCTCCCACAGTAGATAAGGCCAGTTGTAATGAAAATAAAGGTGATTCTTTATTGAACCCTGGACACAGACAGGACTCTGTAGTTCTCTAGCTGCCTGAGTGGAATAGTGCAGTCCTAATGCCACTGTGGAGGGCTCTGAGCACTGGCTTCAAGCTTGTAGTCTTGAAAAAGAGCCCCAAAACACAGAGCTAATGCATGCAGGAAGGGAAAATAGGTACCTTCATGCAGGGAAAATGTTGAAACAGCACGCCAGGTTATACAATCAGCATTTCTTCATTATTTTAGTTGTACTCTAGAATTCAGAAAAGGTTTGGGCTTAAAAAAAAACCCATCCCAGCAGCAACAATGGCTATAATCACACATTCGAAAGTAAGAATTAGTTTTATGTGGCGCGCTAGAAAAAAACCACCAAAATCTTGAGAACGCTTTCAAAATAACCAGAGAAAAATAAATCATTCCTTATGTCAGTCTTGTTAGAGAGGGATTAAGAAACTGGCAATTATTTTGGCGACCTTAATTGTTGCTCTGCAGGAAAATATGTAATTAGAGCACGTTCGCAGGCCTGCACACCTGCAGCACATCCTACAGTATAATGTCAGCTTTCAGTGCTTGCTGGTGCCAGGTTCTATCACAACCAGGCACAGTGATGCTCTGAGAACATTTCGGACTCGTGTAATGTAGCTTCTGTGTATGAAAGAAGCAGGCATTTACACTGCCATACAATGGAGTGCATTACTGCAACACTGGTTTCATTCTTTCCCGACGCCTACCTTCAGCGCTGCTCTGGTTTACTCAGTTTGAGGTTTTATTGTTACGGTATAATAGTCCTGTACATTTCTGAAATTCCCTTATTATTCAGCTTATTAATACAGTACTGGCTTGATTATCAGGCTGCAGTTGTGAAGGGGAAGATTCAGCGTGCTAGCAAAGTCAGAAGCTGGGTAAATTCCTGGGATAATGAGAACAATTGTTTGACGTGTTCGAGCCCGGCTCTGTGTGTGCACGCAGCCGACGATGCCAACGTACATGTGTGCGTGCATGGGGTGCCCGGGCCTAAAAACAGAGTGAGAAACGTTGGAAGTCAGCTTTAATTTTTTGACAGAATGGGGGGGGAATAATCCCTCTTTGCACTGCTCCTTGCCTTTGCCTCTTCTCCGCGTTGCTCCTCTGGAAAACTGGAAAGCGAGTTAAAATAAAGGCGCAATGAAGGGAATAGCTGTCTTCCAGCTAAATTCAGTAATCTGGCATGCTGATAGTTAACAGACTTCTCCCCCTAAGGGAGATACACTGTATTTTGCTATCTGACATGTTGTCATATATAAAGAAATCAATTGGTAATTAAATGATGCACCTTGTGAAGATGACAAAAGGCATTTGGTTGCGAAAAGAGAACTGGGTTGTGAGGGGTTTGTAATGAAGGCCTAATGACTATTCATAAGAGATTTTCAGTCCGTTGATCCACTTGACTGGAAAGTTCTGCCCTGGAGAGTTAGTGCTGTCAGATTCTCTCACCTCAGAAAGCCGCCGCGATCGACGGTGTGGAGTATGAGCGAGAAATTATCTAGTTGTTGCTTCAGGCCTGTCTTAGGTCACATGCAGAAGGCACACATCTGGCTTCCTGTAGGTGCAACCTCGGGACATAAACTTTGACTAATTTTTAAACTATAAATATGTAAGGCTGACACTGAATAAGTTACCTTTTATTCATGTTTTCATAAATTTTCTAGTGCGTTAAAGCCTTTAGTGGAGCTCCCATTTTGGACTTTTTCAGCTTCAGCTCTTCTTGCAGCAATCTCACTTTCCTTTCCTCTGACAAATGACATTTTAAGAAATTTCTGTGGCGCAGACGCTGCCCACGTTACCTCCCATCTTCTCGCCTACAACTGGCGGGCCAACCAGAATTGTTTTGGTAGGGTCACCTACGGAGAGGGCCTGGTAGAGATGTCAGGAGGCATTAGAGGGTCGCAAGACAGATTTTTGCCCCCAGTGGAGCTTTTTCTTGGTGTGTATTTCTATGGTCACTAGCACTCAGGGTAATCACACCACACCAATGAGAGTCTCCTCCTCTGAGATATTTCCTGATCTTTCCTGTTTACAGGATGTCCCTGGGATGGGGATTGCTTGGAGGTGACACACCAGGAGGTAGATACCCACAGTGTCCTAGTTAATCTGAGAGCTGTACCCTAATTGCTGAGACTACAAGAGATGAGCACCTTTTGCACATCCATCTCCAACGCTGCACCCTCTTGAGTGAATAAATCTCTCTCTAGCGAGTGGTATTTTATAATTAAAACTGAAAAGGAACAAATTGATTTCAGGAAGCTATTGCAGAGCGTGTAGACGTTTACCTACGCTGATCAAATCCAGCACAGCTCCTGGGTGAAAGCTCCCAGCTCTGTACATGTTTGCTTTTGAAAAGTGGCCATCCACCTTATCTTATCAGGCAGCTCACCTTATCAAAGGTAAACATATTTACCACCTCGTTAAAGGTTCTTTGCACTAGCACTCAAAAGCTGTATTTGTGGACAAAAACCTGTCAAAGTCATTGTTTAAGACGGACAGGAGGACAGTTATGGCCAACTTTGGAGGTTTCAGCCTGTCAATAGTGGAGCAGCGAAGTAATTCAATACATTATGCATATTTGAGATGGCCTCACTGGTGTTTCCTTCTTGTGTATTGTGGTTACTGAATTTTGCTGATGTGTTTGCTGGAGCTGACAAGGTAGACCAAATGAATGGACAAATGCCAAAAAAACAATTATGTTTATTAATGTACATTGATTGCTTGTTTAGGGTATAAAACAAATTAAAAAATACATTAGTATTTAAACCTTCTTTTTATAGCTGCTCTAATGACTACTTGTAATAGAGTGTCTAGTAAAGGACAATCTACAGTACCTATAACTCCTGACTTTATTGTCATATTATTTGACTTGAGTTTAAAAGGATGGTTCTCTTATCATTTCTTTAAATGACAGCTTATATTTATTTTTTTTTAGATATATAGGCCTTAAGTCAACTCATTAAGGCCAGAATCAGCTAATCTCATTTACTTTAAACCAAATACTGACCTCATCTATATGAGAGTCTTCTGGTTTTGTGTCACCCCACCCACTCTTGGCCCATGTGGAAAGCATGGTGGGGCCCCAACAGTGCAGGGAAATATATTGCTCCAAACCCACCACCTTCCTGCCACACTGCTTTACCCAAGGAAGGAGAACTCCACAGGGAGAAAAGACAAGCCAAAGACTTTGCCCGTATTCACTGGTTTTGTTACCATTTCCACTGTCCTCTCAAGTGTCCAGGAGTTTGCCAGCAGTTTGAGCCCTTTGGAGGAGGAGAGGCATGTCCTTAGTCTTCCCCCTCTTCGCCCCAATTCCCATGGATGTACCCAAGACCCACCACACACCCACCATCCAAACGTAGTGTTTAATGGGGGGTTGACTGACACATAGGAGAGGACTCTGGGTTTATGGCCCAAGAAGTTGCTAAATAATTTTACAGTATCTCTTTTAAGTTTGGGCAAGAAAGTTATAGTGCTTTAAGTTAAGGGCAATATCACTCAGTACACTCTTAGAAGTCCTGCCAAATAGCAAAGTGAAAGCCATAAAGTAAACATGACTTAGCGACACCTGGACCTTTCAGGTTTTATAGCAATTGTTTATAATGTTGGACTGGCCTCTAAAATATGTCTGCAGAAACGGTGCTGGAGCTTTATTTTCCCTAACTTGCTCACTTTTTATGTTCTACCCAGGTTCTACCCTTCATTATTTGCACTTATTTAAGGAGTTCTGCTTTCTTCCCTCGCTCTTTTACTTGGCTTTTTATTCACTAGCCAAGGTGGTGACGTAGATTTAACAGCATGGTTTCCACATTTAATGGGTGTCTTTCAGAATTCCTCAGCATTATCAGCACATGTGGCTCAGAACATGGTTAAAACAGCTCCAAAATATGTTTTTACCATTTTCTGGTTCTTTTCTGAAAAGAAAAGCAGTTCAAATTAAAAAAAAAACAAACACAAAAACAAAAAAATCCCCCCAAAAAACCACCACCAACCAACCAAACACACACAAACAAAAAAAACTCCCTAATTCTGAATCCACAAAAGTTCCCTTAAAATGTTGGGTTTTTTTCTTGCTGCTCTGTTGGAAACTCTTCTCATACAATGTCCCTATAAACCTACCTCTGTGCCACCAGGCCCTATTGGAACTAATGGGGCTTGACAGTTCTTCAGTTAAAAATTACACATGAGGGTCACTTTCCCTTAAATTATCTATTGTATGCCAGCTGTTCACAACTTCCTCTTTCCTCTTTCTTCTGTGCTTTTCCTTCTTCTGTCAGCTAGGTTCTCCTACCGCTGCTGCTACAAGAAGAAAATCCAATTAAATATAATTCCAGTGGTTGTGATACTGGAACCAGATCTCACTGAATTATTGATATGGGTCAGAACCAACTCACTGTGAGTGTGCGTGTGTCTGCATGCGTATGCAGGGAAGGACTGGGTCTAGACCTGCAGGTACATGGTATGGCCTGCACATAAAGCCTGCTGAGAGCACACGGCAGAGCCAACATAGCTGAGCCCATGCAGAGCACGTGGCATCACTGAAGGCCGTGTAGCTGGGCTGTCAGTCAAGGCAGACCTGCCTGGTAGCCCACCCACACCACGCCCTTGGAGCCTGTCACTGGCTACAGCACACCTCACTCTGGCCTGGGAGGCACTGACCAGATATCCTGCCTGGGAGGGAAAACTGAACTACATGAATACACGAGACTCCATGTGAGCTCTCTCTCTCTCTTCTCTCCTTCAACCTGAACCATGTGAACCATCAGGTCTTGTTGGTAACCATTTTTCCTTTTCTCTCTCTCTCTTTTCTTCTGCTGTCTGCACCATGTGATTCATCAGCTACAATGGTCTTACTTTCCTCCCATTGCCCAAAATGGTTAGCTTCAACCACCAAGCTGTCGTGACTCTTACTGCAGAGAGCTTTTAAAGGCACCACTTCATCCTAAGCAACACCTTGATGGCACTACTAATTTCAGATAGATTTTTATCAGTTCCAGGGAATGTTGGGAGAGTTCATTTTGCTTGTTTTGTGTCACAACACTTGAGTAATATCATAATTTCTCATTTGCTCTACAACTTTATTCTATTTTTATGCTTCTGAGTGATGCTGCTTTAAGTACCCATGAGTGGTACTTCCGGACCATAAGCACTATCAGAGGCAACCTCAGGCAGATAAAACTCCTTGTCTTTTTGTTGGGGAGGGGAGAAAGGGTCATCATCAAGTGCTGGGCTTTTTTCTTCTATTTTATTCTTTCCTTCTTGCCTAATAAAACTGAAGCTACCACAGCTTTTTTTTCGTAAAGGGAGACTACACTTGGGTCATGGTTATTTCAGAATCAAAGCCTTCATCCTCAAATGCTTCTCATTACTTGCTGAAGGCTGCAGTGGTCATCTTTGGGCTGTAATTAGAAAGCCTGACACTTTTAAAGTGTGCTTGTAGAATTAAATATTCCTTAAAGTTTTTTTGGGTGGCTTTTTTTTTTTTCCCCCAGTCCTGATTTGAAAATGAAAAGCAACCAACTTTCCTGGTCTCCTTGATACTTAAATAAACCTGCCACCCTTATTTCCATAGATTAATGAATAGCGGAAAACACATGGCAAAGGTTTATCCTCACACTCCTCCCTGCCTTTATCAGGGGCATTCTTTTTAATTATAAGATAAGTGTGATTTAGTAGTTATTTTTGCAACCTGGCAGAGCTACCACATCTGTAGGGCTGTTTGATTTTTAGCGTCCACTAGCTTTTCCACGATCCATGCTTCCCATACCTCCGGGCAACCAAGGAGCCTCCAGCAACACAACCAGTTGCAGTCGGAACCTGGCGCAGCTGCATATGGATGCTTATCATTAATTTATTTAAAAACCCGGTCACTGATCCACAGGCTGCGGCAGCTGGACAGGATCCCATATTGGTTGCAGTTACACGTTTCTCCCGCTCCATTATGTGTTCTTTCAGGGGTTGGGTGCATTAATATGCAACTGTTCTGTTTTCTTTCAGCCGGCTTGTAAACTCTTTAACCAGCCGAACACAGTTTGCAATTGTTGCGGGGCTGAGTGGGTGGATAGGAGCCGGGGCTGCAGCCTTGTCCAGTTGTAGATGGAATAAAATTGACAATGATGCAATGGAGCTGGCATCTGGACAACTCCGTGGGATGAATGGCACTGCTCTCGCAGTCCCTCCGGTGGTTGTACGCCTTGTAATAGCTAGCGTAGGAAGGGTGGTGAAAATTGATATGCACTATTACTACGTGTATAAAACTTAACACTGGGGCCATAGCACAGGTGGGGGGTTCCTGTTTATTGATTTTTATGACTCGGTTAGAACATACGGCTAATGCTTTTATACTCCGGGAGCTCTGGGAGTGCTCACCTCAGGTAATAAAACCTCTCCGTACTTTGCAGTAGTTCACAATTTACATGTGAGTTTACGTTCCGCTGTACAAAGCCGTCCCTCTCCCCTTCGGAATACTCGGCTGGAAGGGAAAAGAAAGCGACTTAAAACGTTTATTTCGGATTTTGAAAACTACCCATTCCTGCGATAGAAAATGGTCCCTTATTCTAATTACTCATATTTCCAAGAAAATTAGTCACACAAACTTATGTTATGTGTTGTCTCAGAGGTTGAAAGCAAATTAGGTTTCCAATAAGACAGTACATCAAACAAAGTAGCATGTTCTTGATGCAGATGACTTTTTTTTTAGAATTATGGTTGGACACTTTTGGCAGACAGATTGTCTTTTACTCTATCAAAATGACAGTTTCTTTTGTAACTGCTACATTCATAATTAGAAGGAGAGAAGCAATCTGCCCAATTTAATATACTAAAAGAAGTTTAGTGTCTTGTGCTAGTAATTTCATTATTTTTAAATATGAATTAATTGTCTTAAAATAATATTGTTAGAAGTATAACTAGTAGGATTATGGAGCTAATTCTCTTCTTTTTTAAACAGAAAAATCAAAGCTCCTGTTAATGCACTTCAGGCTAGATTAGGATTTTAGGTTTATATCAGGTGTTCTGTTTGAAGATTCAGGGGAACAGGCTGGAGGCGGGGGAAGCGAATCCTTAATGTGAAATTCCTCTGTACAAAACCTGAGCTCTCCCAGGTTTACTGTAAGCCTGCAAAGCTTAACTCGGGGTAATGAATGAGGAGAGCTAGATGGTTTAGCAGCCTGGGAATAGAAGAAAAGGCCTTTCACCTCGGGTTCATGCAGTTTCCTCAGGGAGCTCTGTGCCAAATGGGCTGCCTCTTTATTTTTTGGGTTGTTGTGAGAGGAGTTTCACACAGTCCCTGAGCTTGCTTTGTTCCTGGTGTTGATATAATGGTCATTCTAGTGCCCAAAATTGCACAGGTTTGCAAACACAAGGTCTCTAGTCCCCTCGAAACTCACGGGTGTGAGACATGTCAGCAGAAAGGCCTCCAAAAAATCTGATATATACTTTGTTCAGAAACAATATTAACCTTGAAAGTTTAACTTTCTCCCATGAAATATGATCCTGGCACAGGCTGTACTTTGGTATTGCATTGAAAGGGTGAAAAACTTTTTAAATTTAAAGTCAGATTTTTTTGTTAAAAATTCATGTTCTATTTTCACCTCGAGGTAGGCACTGGCTGAAACCTGAACCCACTCAGCAGCACCCAAAGGATATTCATATCCCAAAGCAACAAGATGAGGGTTTTGGGCAGGTACCTGGTGCAGGAGGCAGCACATCCTCAGGGATAACTGATGCCCAGTTTGGCATATTAATTAGAGGATGAGGCCATCCTGCCTGGCCAGGTAGGACTCCTGTCAGTGAGGGAATTGGGGAAAGAAGAGTTTATTTCCCCTGGTAGTGGAGAGGTGCTGGAGCACCTGGGATACCCACACTTTGCTGCAGGGGAGGCTGTGTCTGGGGTGCTGCTATTAATATCACACTAAAAAGAAGGAAAATGGAGAAGGTCAAAAGAAAGGGAAAATATTTCAAGGCTTGAGGTCTGAAGCCTCATTCCACATCCCTTCTTTTACCTCTTAACCACAGGCAACCCCTCTGAAGTTTACACATTTAAACCAACAAAAATAATGCACTTTTAACAGAGCTGTTTTCTCAGTTGGGACATCCCCCCTCTTGCTGCTGTTCCCTTTTACTCAGTATCAGCCACGTCCTTGCCCTTTGCCATCAAGCTCCATAGGAAAACAGCTGCAGAAAGCCTTATCCCAACCAGAATAAAATCATTATGACACAGCAAACCCAAACATGATGTGCGGTTTCAACAGCCTCTTATGCTCAGCTCTGCATTTCCTTTTGGCTGCAAGGATAAGGTTGGGGACCAGCCTAATAAGAACATTTCAGCTGACCATGAGGCACATGCAGATAGGAGAAACTCTGAGCCATTTTAAGCTCAAAGTCTGGTGGGAAGCAGGCTCTGGAGGTGGTGTTACTCCACATACACACACACTGGCAGCCAGTAGTTTCTCACGTGCACAGCAACAAAAATCTATGGTGAAAGAGCATCACTTTCAACTCCAACTGGAGCATTTTTAGTGCTGCAGGCGTGAATTTTGCCCTTTTTTGCATTGATCAGGATATATTGAGTGAGGCACCTGGTAGGAAAAAATGAAAAAGGGAAACAGGCCATGGAAAATACAGCACCCTGTGCTCAATGGAGGGGTGGCTGGAGGAGCATGGCTTACTTCTCGCTTCCCTTCTCAGGTGACTTGCGGAGGAGTAGGAAATCACAGGTGAAGAGCGCCCGGGGAAAATCCCACATGAGGGCACGGATGGGTTTGACATCCCCTCTTCTTCTTCTTCCTCCTCCTCCTTCTCCTCCCCAAGGCACCTCCCGTTTGGTCCCGCTGCCAGCGCGTGGCTGCGCCACAGATGTGAGCGCTGGCACCGGGACTGGTTTGGCCGTAGGAGGGACGCGCGCCGTTATTAATTTGGTGTGTTACCACTGTCCTCTTGAGGAACACGAGCGGTGAAAGGCTCCCGGGCATTTAGGAGTCCCTGTCTCTGCAAAACCCATGGAGAACACCACGGGCATGCAGAAGGCGTCTCTCCAGCCCCGGGACATTGTCCATGCCGTGTTTTGAAGACTCGCGACGAACAATGGAGGCTTTAAAGCCGGTTACAGAGGACAATCAGATAATTTTTCCCTAACAGAAAATGCTGGTGGTTTAGATATATGGGTCACTGCTAACTCTCTCTCTAATACTTTCTGCTCGATACATACCAAAGGGGAGAGCAGTCCGAGGCATGTCTGTCCTTGGGACAGAGCCAAATGTTCATTTCAGTAATGCTATTTACCGGGAGACATCTTGATTAACAGGGCTTAATACTATGTGAAATCACTACCAGTTATCTAGTTCTAGTAATACCAATGCTGTTGGCCCTTTATTTCTGATTTTTATTTTTTTTTTTAAAAGCATTTCTCCCCATAACCATCAGCTCTCATCGGGCATCCCAACCCTTCCTCAGGACATCATGTCATCGCCGGTGCACCGGCTGCAGCAAAACCCAACGCGAGGGTGACAGACACTGACTCAGAGGGCTGTTCTTACCTGTCTTTAAAGCTGACCAATTTTTGCATGTATCTCAAAAGTTTCACATCTACCATCTAACGCGGGAAAGGGCGAAGTAGCCCCGGTACTTTTTCATTTCTCGTCGGCACAGAGCTGCTCGGCTCCGAGTTAGGCGACGCACTCATTTCTGTAAATTCAGAAGCCAGGGCTGGTGGTGCAGTTTTTCACACAGCTTCTTCAGTGACCCCTAACATCTGCCTAACCCTTAAGCGTACACAAACCATTTCTGACTTGGGTTAGAGGGCAGAGGGATATTTTTGCCGTGCTCTTTTGCAAAGCATGTTTGTTGTAGCTCTAGGCCAATAATTTTTTTTTTCCTAAGCGTTTTTACCTAGCAGATTTATGTACTCTGAACATGTCATCTCCCAGCAAACAATGTTGGATTTCCCCTCAACATTGAATGTATCTGAGGTTGGCTCTTTTATCACTCCTTTTCTTCTCAGTGTCCCAGAATTTTGGGGTCTTCCTCCTTTGTCTCAGAAAGGAGCAGTGCTGAAAGCATTTCCACCTGGATGTTTAAATTATTTAAGTTGCAGGAACCAGACCTTTTCCCTCCTGAGTAGTTGTGGGTTTTAAAGGCTAAAATTGCTTCATCATGCCAAAGTGAAAGTATGCATAAATTATTTAGTTAAACCTGAGAAAATACAGACTTTTCTCAGTGATCTTTCAAGGGCTGCCTACTTAAATTTCAGAAGAATGGGCAGGGGTTTCTCTCTCTCTCTCTCCTCTTTCTTTCTCTTGAAAAATATTTTAAGTACCTATTCAGTCCTTTCTGAGATAAAGCTGTGACCAAAAATTGGAGGGCTGGGTTTTGAGCAAGGTTCAGAACAGAAAGGAAAATGCTGTAGAAATCCTAAGTGCCCCTACTTCATCACGAACCTATGAATTCTCTCACCAGTGCAGGTAACAGGCAGTCGTCCTGCTCCCGATGCCGAGCAGAGGTTTGTGTCAACATTTCCACTTTGGCCTCTGTTTACTGGGAGTTTATAGCTCGACTGTAAAAATACAGAGGAGTAATCGTGGGGATTTTTTAAACTAACTTCCAGGTTTTTTTTAATTAATTTTGGACCAGATGGTGGTATTCTTGGTACTCTGTGATACAGAGAGGTCTTGTTGTGGGCACTAATGCTACCAGAAAAGTCAGGTCGTGCTCCTCCTGCAGCAGAATCCATCCCTATTTGTTTTTGAGGTGCAATGATGCTGGTATTAAAGTTAATGAAAAAGTTCCCTTGGCTACAGGGAAGCAGGAGCAGTGTTTAAACCTTCTCCAGGCCAGCAGAAGGACCCACCAGCACGGGACCTGGTTCTGTCAACACGGCAGAGTTTACAGGAGTCGTCCCCTGTGTAAAGAAATCTGATCTTTCCCCAGCTGATGTCAATATTTCTGTCACTGACTGTGGGATCTAGATTAGGGTCAGATATAAGGATGTAAAAGAGAGGGGGGAAAACCCAGCATATTTCCCCGTGAAGGCAGTTATTTATTTTACAGTGGTTTTTTTCATATAGTCTGTCTCCCAGGTTGTGTGTGGCGGTGGGAAAGGAAGGAGTAAAAAATACTCTTAGAAGAAGAAATACAGCCCATGCTCCATGGCCGAGGCTAGAGGGAACTCCGCTGCAAATTGTGAGGAGTTATCAGAGGGATAAGATTGCTGCAGGATCCGTTTCTTCATTTTGCAAACAATTAATTTGGCCTTGTCGAAATCGAAATTAAAAATAACAAAAAAAAAAAAATTATCTGAACGAAAGGGCTGTGGTTTGGAGGAGGTGGCTGGTGGGGAGGGCAGCCAGCCCCTTGCCCTTTCCTTGGAGTCAGGGACGCTGCTGGGGGCTGGAGGGTGACAGCAGCCACGGTGGGAGGGTGAAGTGTCAGGGCTCCAACCGGGTCCATCAGCCAGTGATTCATTACGCGAGAGACGCCGACACCGAGCATGGCAGTGACTCCACGTTTAGGGGATTGTGGCAAGCCCTGCCATGAATATGTATTTTCAGGATGAATGTATACACCAAAATCCCTTCAGTTTTTAGTCAATGGAGCCCTTACAATCAATCAGGTAGATGATACCATATGTGCAAAACCAATAGAGATCACAGAAATACATATTTATCCAAGCTGGCCCTTCAAGCTGTTGTGGTAAGTCAGATAAATTTTGCATGTTTTCAAAACTGGAGCAGCGACGGGCAGAAAGCTGGAAAAGATGTTAGGAGCTGGATCCTAATATAAATCCTGCTTAACTGCTAGAAACTCTTCCTAGTTTCTCCTACCAACTCCCATCTACTTTAATCAACAGTTTGGGGGGCTTTATCTCTATTGTGCTTTAAGGGGAAAAGGAGCACACCGGAAAAAAAGAAGAGAAATAACTTTTGTAGCTGTGGTTCAGCAAGAGAGTGGAGACACGAGTGGGGAAATAAATTGTTAAAAATCACAGTGTGAGATGGGGAATCAGCTGTAGCTGCAAATCTCATTGCTTTGGTTTAGTTTCTGCCACAACCTGCACATTAGCATTTTCTCTCTCTGAATTATTGTGAAGATTTGTATTATATGTAATTACAATACAAAGAGGCTCTGCCAGATAAAGCTATTTGCTGAAGTACTGTTTTCAAAAAACACAGAGTCCTTTCACACTTTAGGTTACACCTTTTCATTACCTGCTAATAAAAGTACAGTGGATAGATTTGCCTAAACATGTCTCGCTAAGAACATTAACCCCATGGGTAACTCTGGCCTTTTGAGATACAAGCTTTCAATTTTAACGATGTCTCCTTAAAAGAGAAAAATAAAAGTAGTCAAGTAAAGATACTGAACTATTAGTGCCCCTTTTTGCCAATGTTTTAAGTGTCCTCATACGGTAGATAACAGAGTTAGGTATAGAAAATGCATTGTGGCCAGGCTCCCAGATTCACTACTGCCATGTGAATTATAAATCTTACAAACAGGGGTGATACATCATTTTTTATTAAACTTATAACATGACTGCTGCACAAATAGTGTTTACATAGAAGGGTATACATTTAATTTACTCTCAGGGAACATTTCTAAAGAATATAAATTGCATTTTGAAAGCTTCCTTCTCCATAAAGTTCATCAATTTTTTTTCACCCTCTTTTTTTTTTTTTTTTTTTTTTTTTTTTTTTTTTTTTTTTTTTTTGCATTTTAATTGGAGCATGTCCTTACTCAAAGTATCGAAGACCAAATATCTGTTGTAAGGTTATAAAATCAACTCTAATTTTCTCCCTATGAAGTAGCAGATAATCAGCCTGTAAATTTTACCTACATTACTGTGGGGATGCGGAGCTATAAATTCCAACCAGTATGCAGGTTGGTGAAAATTGAGGTCTAGGCAGCAATGCATGTCCATAAACTTTTCTCAGGTTATTGGAATAGAACAAATCAAAAGCTGTTCCTGGTTGTATGATATTCTCTTTTGATAGACCAGGCTGCTTGTTGTTAGCAATCCAAGTGCAGAGGTTAGTCAGAGCAGAATGTAATTTCTAGCAATCTGACAGACCTGCGGATTGAAGCGGCAGGTTTTCCCTTCCGATTTCAGGGAATTGCTTCTTACTGTGACAAATGATTAGCTGTTATCTCGGACTGAATTTGATTTCTACAAGCAGCTGAGTCAGGTAACTTTGCGGTATTTGAGGGGGTTTTACAGGAAATGAAATCAGCTCCCCGGTCACATGCAGACCAAATGAAATCTTACCGTTGGGGTAAAAATTGTGCTTTTTGGTTAACTACAGGCAAGTTTACCAAATACACATCTATATATTGATGATCTGATGAATTTCATTGTTTTTAGCATCCCAATCTAGCCTGTGCTCCACTGATGCCAAGTGCCAGCGTGGATGGAGGGTGTTGAGGGTAAAGTTAAAGCTGGCGGTGCCAGATGTGCTCTATGAACAAAGGTACCCAGGGTGATGTGGCATAAACTACAGTTACTAAATTTGGCTCCACATTGTTTCCACACAAGGGAGCGAATGGTGATGTTAATCAGATTAGACTCATTAAGAGGGAAAAAAAAAAGCCCTCACCCTTCACACAACGCCTTCTGCATCACTTAACCCCACACAGGAGGCGGAGGTGTCGTCACGCCAGGGTGGTGGCTCTTGCACGGGTCCTGTGCCTGCAGGTGAAAATCCCCCTGCTTTGTGCTGTGGGGAGGTGAAGGGGAAAGCATTTTCCCTGCTGAAACTGGGTGTTAAACAGGGGGATGGGGTCAGCGTGTAGATAAAATATTACATCCGGCTTTGGGGAGTGCTTTGAGAGAGTCTGATGCCGCCGCCTG
>NW_024104638.1:7500-10000 GCF_003945595.2 Pipra filicauda | reverse complement strand
TTTTGCTTCCCAAAACCCAGATGCTTTTAAGATAAAACTGGGCTGTCCTGTTCATAATTTCTGAACTAAACATGAATGAGGGGTTTGATCAGGAGCCTGGAAACCATTTATTTGGCTTGGATGTTGTGAAAGTGATTGGCTCCTGCTTTGGGAAGTGGCATTTCCCATGAGCTGCTGGGATAGCCCCGACAGCTGGGCAGGGCTCACCACCAGGGAAGGGGCCCAGGGAAGACCATGGCTCCTAACTGTGTCCTCTCCTTTCCATGGGGACATGGAGGAGCCAGGTCTTGGCTCTGAGATGTGTCAGCTCACATGGGAGGGCAAAGTGGAGTTGTCACCTCACAGTCCCTGTGGCAGACCTGGAGAAAACCATCCCTCCCATACAGCAGAAACACTATGGGAAGGGGACTCACTGTGCTTTCCCTTGTTCTACCCCCTAACGTAAGGTTTAATATTTGCTTCCTTCATTTTTCACTCAAAGAACCATAACCAAATTAAAAAAAAAAAAAAAAAAAAAAAAAAAAAAAAAAAAAAAAAAAAAGAAAAAGCTCACCTCAGGATGAGATCATAGCTCAATGCATTATGGTTTGGATGCAAATGTACATTTTCAGTGGGTTCCTTGGCTCGTGTGTCAGGCGCTATTGGAATTTTTCGAGTTATTTGGCAGTTGAATAGTACGGTTTCCAACTTCTTCTTCATCAGCTTTTGAGGCAAATAGAAAAGAGCTAATAATACACTTCAGTTTGCTCTCCAGGCTTGGAAAGCTAGCAAGCAACTTGCTGGAACTCTAACAGTCCTTCTCCAGCCTGCTTCCTGCTTTGTGCGGTCAGAAATCCCTAGAGGTGCAGCTGAAGACCTCCCTCCATGGGTGGCAATGCTTTACCTGCTCCCAGGCAGAAAGAAAAATTGCTGCAGGTCAACAAGGCGACTCAGCTTGTCATGATTATTGCCTTTAGTCAGCTTTCTTCAGGGCTTTGCCTGCTGCTTTTCCAGGTAGGGTGGGCCTTGTCTGCTTCCCTGTCGCCCAAACCACCAAAGGAAAGTGGAGTGGTGTGAAACTCCCTGGCTGAAATGGGTTTTATCCACGTTCCTATATTATTCCTTTGCTGTGGGTTTTATTGGTGGAGTTTATCTTTGCTAACAATGCTAAATGCTTTACATGCTTCCTAAAGGTCATGGGAAAAGAGGGATGAACTAGTAGATAAGGAAGCATCCCCTGTGTGGGACAAGTCATCCCAGGAGCGGGAGAGGAGCCCTCTTAAACATCCCATGTATTCCTGGTGGCTCTGGTGCTCCAGCAGCCACAAAACTCCCAATACTCCATGGCTCTCACACTCATCTACTGAGGACTGTGCTGGGGGAAAAAGAGGAACACTGACTAGCAGATTTTCTGTCTGATGGTTTGCCTTGCTGCCTTTTCCCTCTTGTGGCTGCCCTCAAAGTGTCAGTGCTTCTTGGGACATCCAAAGATGTTTCTTCCATGAGTTTTATTATCCATACAACCAGGAGATCACAGAATCACAGACTAGTTTGGGTGGCAAGGGACCTTAAACTCACCTCGTTTCAATCACCCTGCCATGGGCAGGAACACCTTCCAGTAGATCAGGCTGCTCTGAGCTCCATCCAACCTGGCCTTGAACTCTTCCAGAGATGGGGGCATCCCCAACTTCTCTTTGCTGAGCTCTGAGATGCTCCAGAGCTGCAATCAGCCTGTTGTGTTAGTGGACAGGCTTGTGGGGTAGCTAAACAGGATTATCTCCAATGGAGCAAGGACCCAACTGGCAGCAGGAGAAGCCGCAGCAAGACACTGGGATCAGTAATCACATGCGTGTGTTTAGTCTGGAAAAGTAAAGCTAATTGCTCCTGCGTCAGGAGCAAGGAAGGGATTTGCACACTTTCTGCAGGTAGCACAGCTAAGGAGCTTCAAAAAGCTGGTTTGGCAATTAGATAAGCAGATGCAGAACTGCCATAAAACTTCTAAGCATGTCCAAGGGCAACAGTTACTGCGAAAAAGTATAATTTTATCATTAGGTCTAAATCTGTCCCTAGAACAAGCAGCGGTTAGTAACTTGAGTCTTATGGCTGGCAAAATGTAAATTACCAATATCAGCTCCTGTAGCTAATGGCAGTTTTACCAGAGGGAGCATTGCAGGATTGGGCTCGGAACAGATTTTACAGGGGAGAGATCCTGGTTCAGCACCGAGCCCCGCACAGGCGCAGGGATGCCTGCCATGTGGAGCTCATCTCCGATTCAGGATGACATGTGTCCACTCCGAGGACGTAATGGCTAATACGCCGCGCATTAAGTTAAAAATAAAACATCAAGTCTGCATAGCCGGCGTGCCATTCGGGGAGGGAAACACTCACCCGTGCATATTAAACCCAATTTCCATGCTCATTTTTACATTCCTTTCCTCCACGCACCCCAAAGGATCGTTAGGGACGGATGGTCTGTACATCATCATTTTATGAAACAAAGATGTGTTTGTTTTACATGAAG